>NW_028143198.1:0-198000 GCF_977018435.1 Lepisma saccharinum
AAGAGATAGGAGACATCAAGATTTTGGACGAATTTTTTAACAATTTTCAAATTTTCAGAAAGGATGTTCCAGATAAGGTCAAAAACGACATACTCAGATCTTCACCAAACTTTGCAGGGATACATTGGATATCAAGACACGTGGAAAAAACGTACAAAACAAGAGATTGGAGACATCAAGATTTTGGACGAATTTTTTAAGAATTTTCAAATTTTCAGATAGGTGGTTCCAGATAAGATCAAAAACTACATACTCAGATCTTCACCAAACTTTGCAGGGATACATTGGATGTCAAGACACGTGGAAAAAACGTACAAAACAAGAGATTGGGGTCATCAAGATTTTGGACGGATTTTTTAGGAATTTTCAAATTTTCAGATGGGAGGTTCCAGATAAGGTCAAAAACTACATACTCAGATCTTCACCAAACATTGCAGGGATACATTGGATGTCAAGACACGTGGAAAAAACGTACAAACAAGAGATTGGAGACATCAAGATTTTGGACGAATTTTTTAAGAATTTTCAAATTTTCAGATAGGAGGTTCCAGATGAGGTCAAAAACTACATACTCAGATCTTCACCAAGCTTTGCAGGAATACTTTGCATGTCAAGACACGTGGAAAAAACGTACAAAACAAGAGATCGGAGACATCAAGATTTTCGACGAATTTTTTAAGAATTTTCAAATTTTCAGATGGGAGGTTCCAGATAAGGTCAAAAACGACATACTCAGATCTTCACCAAACTTTGCAGGGATCCATTGGAGGTCGAGACACGTGGAAAAAACGTACAAAACAAGAGATTGGAGACATCAAGATTTTGGACGATTTTTTTAAGAATTTTCAAATTTTCAGATAGGAGGTTCCATATAAGGTCAAAAACTACATACTCAGATCTTCACCAAACTTTGCAGGGATACATTGGATGTCAAGACACGTGGAAAAAACGTACAAAACAAGAGATTGGAGACATCAAGATTTTCGACGAATTTTTTAAGAATTTTCAAATTTTCAGAAAGGATGTTCCAGATAAGGTCAAAAACGACATACTCAGATCTTCACCAAACTTTGCAGGGATCCATTGGAGGTCGAGACACGTGGAAAAAACGTACAAAACAAGAGATTGGAGACATCAAGATTTTGGACGAATTTTTGAAGAATTTTCAAATTTTCAGATAGGAGGTTCCAGATAAGGTCTAAAACTACATACTCAGATCTCCACCAAACATTGCAGGAATACATTGGATGTCAAGACACGTGGAAAAAACGTACAAAACAAGAGATTGGAGACATCAAGATTTTCGACGAATTTTTGAAGAATTTTCAAATTTTCAGATAGGAGGTTCCAGATAAGGTCAAAAACTACATACTCAGATCTTCACCAAACGTTGCAGGGATACTTTGCATGTCAAGACACGTGGAAAAAACGTACAAAACAAAAGATTGGAGACATCAAGATTTTCGACGAATTTTTTAAGAATTTTCAAATTTTCAGATGGGAGGTTCCAGATAAGGTCAAAAACGACATACTCAGATCTTCACCAAACTTTGCATGGATACATTGGATGTCAAGACACGTGGAAAAAACGTACAAAACAAGAGATTGGAGACATCAAGATTTTGGACGAATTTTTTAAGAATTCTCAAATTTTCAGAAAGGAGGTTCCATATAAGGTCAAAAACTACATACTCAGATCTTCACCAAACTTTGCAGGGATACTTTGGATGTCAAGACACGTGGAAAAAACGTACAAAACAAGAGATTGGGGTCATCAAGATTTTGGACGAATTTTTTAAGAATTTTCAAATTTTCAGATGGGAGGTTCAATATAAGGTCAAAAACTACATACTCAGATCTTCACCAAACTTTGCATGGATACATTGGATGTCAAGACACGTGGAAAAAACATACAAAACATAGGATTCGGAACATCAAGATTTTGGTCGAATTTTTTAAGAATTTTCAAATTTTCAGATAGGAGGTTCCATATAAGGTCAAAAACTACATACTCAGATCTTCACCAAACATTGCAGGAATACATTGGATGTCAAGACACGTGGAAAAAACGTACAAAACAAGAGATTGGGGTCATCAAGATTTTGCACGGATTTTTTAGGAATTTTCAAATTTTCAGATGGGAGGTTCCAGATAAGGTCAAAAACTACATACTCAGATCTTCACCAAACTTTGCAGGGATACATTGGATGTCAAGACACGTGGAAAAAACGTACAAAACAAGAGATTGGAGACATCAAGATTTTGGACGAATTTTTTAAGAATTTTCAAATTTTCAGATAGGAGGTTCCATATAAGGTCAAAAACTACATACTCAGATCTTCACCAAACTTTGCATGGATACATTATGTGTCAAGACACGTGGAAAAAACGTACAAAACAAAAGATTGGAGACATCAAGATTTTGGTCGAATTTTTTAAGAATTTTCAAATTTTCAGATGGGAGGTTCCAGATAAGGTCAAAAACTACATACTCAGATCTTCACCAAACTTTGCAGGGATACATTGGATGTCAAGACACGTGGAAAAAACGTACAAAAAAGAGATTGGAGACATCAAGATTTTGGACGAATTTTTTAACAATTTTCAAATTTTCAGAAAGGATGTTCCAGATAAGGTCAAAAACGACATACTCAGATCTTCACCAAACTTTGCAGGGATACATTGGATATCAAGACACGTGGAAAAAACGTACAAAACAAGAGATTGGAGACATCAAGATTTTGGACGAATTTTTTAAGAATTTTCAAATTTTCAGATAGGAGGTTCCAGATAAGGTCAAAAACTACATACTCAGATCTTCACCAAACTTTGCAGGGATACATTGGATGTCAAGACACGTGGAAAAAACGTACAAAACAAGAGATTGGGGTCATCAAGATTTTGGACGGATTTTTTAGGAATTTTCAAATTTTCAGATGGGAGGTTCCAGATAAGGTCAAAAACTACATACTCAGATCTTCACCAAACATTGCAGGGATACATTGGATGTCAAGACACGTGGAAAAAACGTACAAAACAAGAGATTGGAGACATCAAAATTTTGGACGAATTTTTTAAGAATTTTCAAATTTTCAGATAGGAGGTTCCAGATGAGGTCAAAAACTACATACTCAGATCTTCACCAAACTTTGCAGGAATACTTTGCATGTCAAGACACGTGGAAAAAACGTACAAAACAAGAGATCGGAGACATCAAGATTTTCGACGAATTTTTTAAGAATTTTCAAATTTTCAGATGGGAGGTTCCAGATAAGGTCAAAAACGACATACTCAGATCTTCACCAAACTTTGCATGGATACATTGGATGTCAAGACACGTGGAAAAAACATACAAAACATAGGATTGGTGACATCAAGATTTTGGACGAATTTTTTAAGAATTTTCAAATTTTCAGATAGGAGGTTCCATATAAGGTCAAAAACTACATACTCAGATCTTCACCAAACTTTGCAGGGATACATTGGATGTCAAGACACGTGGAAAAAACGTACAAAACAAGAGATTGGAGACATCAAGATTATGGACGAATTTTTTGAGAATTTTCAAATTTTCAGAAAGGAGGTTCCATATAAGGTCAAAAACTACATACTCAGATCTTCACCAAACTTTGCAGGGATACATTGGATGTCAAGACACGTGGAAAAAACGTACAAAACAAGAGATTGGAGACATCAAGATTTTCGACGAATTTTTTAAGAATTTTCAAATTTTCAGAAAGGATGTTCCAGATAAGGTCAAAAACGACATACTCAGATCTTCACCAAACTTTGCAGGGATACATTGGAGGTCGAGACACGTGGAAAAAACGTACAAAACAAGAGATTGGAGACATCAAGATTTTGGACGAATTTTTGAAGAATTTTCAAATTTTCTGATAGGAGGTCCCAGATAAGGTCAAAAACGACATACTCAGATCTTCACCAAACTTTGCATGGATACATTGGATGTCAAGACACGTGGAAAAAACGTACAAAAAAGAGATTGGAGACATCAAGATTTTGGACGAATTTTTTAACAATTTTCAAATTTTCAGAAAGGATGTTCCAGATAAGGTCAAAAACGACATACTCAGATCTTCACCAAACTTTGCAGGGATACATTGGATATCAAGACACGTGGAAAAAACGTACAAAACAAGAGATTGGAGACATCAAGATTTTGGACGAATTTTTTAAGAATTTTCAAATTTTCAGATAGGAGGTTCCAGATAAGGTCAAAAACTACATACTCAGATCTTCACCAAACTTTGCAGGGATACATTGGATGTCAAGACACGTGGAAAAAACGTACAAAACAAGAGATTGGGGTCATCAAGATTTTGGACGGATTTTTTAGGAATTTTCAAATTTTCAGATGGGAGGTTCCAGATAAGGTCAAAAACTACATACTCAGATCTTCACCAAACATTGCAGGGATACATTGGATGTCAAGACACGTGGAAAAAACGTACAAAACAAGAGATTGGAGACATCAATATTTTGCACGAATTTTTAAAGAATTTTCAAATTTTCAGATAGGAGGTTCCAGATGAGGTCAAAAACTACATAGTCAGATCTTCACCAAACTTTGCAGGAATACTTTGCATGTCAAGACACGTGGAAAAAACGTACAAAACAAGA
Organism: Lepisma saccharinum; assembly: GCF_977018435.1. Lineage (NCBI taxonomy): Eukaryota > Metazoa > Arthropoda > Insecta > Zygentoma > Lepismatidae > Lepisma > Lepisma saccharinum. Next base: position 4,642 of record NW_028143198.1, read on the forward strand.
GATCGGAGACATCAAGATTTTCGACGAATTTTTTAAGAATTTTCAAATTTTCAGATGGGAGGTTCCAGATAAGGTCAAAAACGACATACTCAGATCTTCACCAAATTTTGCATGGATACATTGGATGTCAAGACACGTGGAAAAACATACAAAACATAGGATTGGTGACATCAAGATTTTGGACGAATTTTTTAAGAATTTTCAAATTTTCAGATAGGAGGTTCCATATAAGGTCAAAAACTACATACTCAGATCTTCACCAAACTTTGCAGGGATACATTGGATGTCAAGACACGTGGAAAAAACGTACAAAACAAGAGATTGGAGACATCAAGATTTTCGACGAATTTTTTAAGAATTTTCAAATTTTCAGAAAGGATGTTCCAGATAAGGTCAAAAACGACATACTCAGATCTTCACCAAACTTTGCAGGGATACATTGGAGGTCGAGACACGTGGAAAAAACGTACAAAACAAGAGATTGGAGACATCAAGATTTTGGTCGAATTTTTGAAGAATTTTCAAATTTTCAGATAGGAGGTTCCAGATAAGGTCAAAACTACATACTCAGATCTCAACCAAACATTGCAGGGATACATTGGATGTCAAGACACGTGGAAAAAACGTACAAAACAAGAGATTGGAGACATCAAGATTTTGGACGAATTTTTTAAGAATTCTCAAATTTTCAGAAAGGAGGTTCCATATAAGGTCAAAAACTACAAACTCAGATCTTCACCAAACTTTGCAGGGATACATTGGATGTCAAGACACGTGGAAAAAACGTACAAAACAAGAGATTGGGGTCATCAAGATTTTGGACGAATTTTTTAAGAATTTTCAAATTTTCAGAAAGGAGGTTCCATATAAGGTCAAAAACTACATACTCAGATCTTCACCAAACTTTGCAGGGATACATTGAATGTCAAGACACGTGGAAAAAACGTACAAAACAAGAGATTGGGGTCATCAAGATTTTGGACGGATTTTTTAGGAATTTTCAAATTTTCAGATGGGAGGTTCCAGATAAGGTCAAAAACTACATACTCAGATCTTCACCAAACTTTGCAGGGATACATTGGATGTCAAGACACGTGGAAAAAACGTACAAAACAAGAGATTGGAGACATCAAGATTTTGGACGAATTTTTTAAGAATTTTTAAATTTTCAGATAGGAGGTTCCATATAAGGTCAAAAACTACATACTCACATCTTCACCAAACTTTGCATGGATACATTATGTGTCAAGACACGTGGAAAAAACGTACAAAACAAGAGATTGGAGACATCAAGATATTGGTCGAATTTTTTAAGAATTTTCAAATTTTCAGATGGGAGGTTCCAGATAAGGTCAAAAACTACATACTCAGATCTTCACCAAACTTTGCAGGGATACATTGGATGTCAAGACACGTGGAAAAAACGTACAAAACAAGAGATAGGAGACATCAAGATTTTGGACGAATTTTTTAACAATTTTCAAATTTTCAGAAAGGATGTTCCAGATAAGGTCAAAAACGACATACTCAGATCTTCACCAAACTTTGCAGGGATACATTGGATATCAAGACACGTGGAAAAAACGTACAAAACAAGAGATTGGAGACATCAAGATTTTGGACGAATTTTTTAAGAATTTTCAAATTTTCAGATAGGAGGTTCCAGATAAGATCAAAAACTACATACTCAGATCTTCACCAAACTTTGCAGGGATACATTGGATGTCAAGACACGTGGAAAAAACGTACAAAACAAGAGATTGGGGTCATCAAGATTTTGGACGGATTTTTTAGGAATTTTCAAATTTTCAGATGGGAGGTTCCAGATAAGGTCAAAAACTACATACTCAGATCTTCACCAAACATTGCAGGGATACATTGGATGTCAAGACACGTGGAAAAAACGTACAAAACAAGAGATTGGAGACATCAAGATTTTGGACGAATTTTTTAAGAATTTTCAAATTTTCAGATAGGAGGTTCCAGATGAGGTCAAAAACTACATACTCAGATCTTCACCAAACTTTGCAGGAATACTTTGCATGTCAAGACACGTGGAAAAAACGTACAAAACAAGAGATCGGAGACATCAAGATTTTCGACGAATTTTTTAAGAATTTTCAAATTTTCAGATGGGAGGTTCCAGATAAGGTCAAAAACGACATACTCAGATCTTCACCAAACTTTGCAGGGATCCATTGGAGGTCGAGACACGTGGAAAAAACGTACAAAACAAGAGATTGGAGACATCAAGATTTTGGACGAATTTTTTAAGAATTTTCAAATTTTCAGATAGGAGGTTCCATATAAGGTCAAAAACTACATACTCAGATCTTCACCAAACTTTGCAGGGATACATTGGATGTCAAGACACGTGGAAAAAACGTACAAAACAAGAGATTGGAGACATCAAGATTTTCGACGAATTTTTTAAGAATTTTCAAATTTTCAGAAAGGATGTTCCAGATAAGGTCAAAAACGACATACTCAGATCTTCACCAAACTTTGCAGGGATCCATTGGAGGTCGAGACACGTGGAAAAAACGTACAAAACAAGAGATTGGAGACATCAAGATTTTGGACGAATTTTTGAAGAATTTTCAAATTTTCAGATAGGAGGTTCCAGATAAGGTCTAAAACTACATACTCAGATCTCCACCAAACATTGCAGGAATACATTGGATGTCAAGACACGTGGAAAAAACGTACAAAACAAGAGATTGGAGACATCAAGATTTTCGACGAATTTTTGAAGAATTTTCAAATTTTCAGATAGGAGGTTCCAGATAAGGTCAAAAACTACATACTCAGATCTTCACCAAACGTTGCAGGGATACTTTGCATGTCAAGACACGTGGAAAAAACGTACAAAACAAAAGATTGGAGACATCAAGATTTTCGACGAATTTTTTAAGAATTTTCAAATTTTCAGATGGGAGGTTCCAGATAAGGTCAAAAACGACATACTCAGATCTTCACCAAACTTTGCATGGATACATTGGATGTCAAGACACGTGGAAAAAACGTACAAAACAAGAGATTGGAGACATCAAGATTTTGGACGAATTTTTTAAGAATTCTCAAATTTTCAGAAAGGAGGTTCCATATAAGGTCAAAAACTACATACTCAGATCTTCACCAAACTTTGCAGGGATACTTTGGATGTCAAGACACGTGGAAAAAACGTACAAAACAAGAGATTGGGGTCATCAAGATTTTGGACGAATTTTTTAAGAATTTTCAAATTTTCAGATGGGAGGTTCAATATAAGGTCAAAAACTACATACTCAGATCTTCACCAAACTTTGCATGGATACATTGGATGTCAAGACACGTGGAAAAAACATACAAAACATAGGATTCGGAACATCAAGATTTTGGTCGAATTTTTTAATAATTTTCAAATTTTCAGATAGGAGGTTCCATATAAGGTCAAAAACTACATACTCAGATCTTCACCAAACATTGCAGGAATACATTGGATGTCAAGACACGTGGAAAAAACGTACAAAACAAGAGATTGGGGTCATCAAGATTTTGCACGGATTTTTTAGGAATTTTCAAATTTTCAGATGGGAGGTTCCAGATAAGGTCAAAAACTACATACTCAGATCTTCACCAAACTTTGCAGGGATACATTGGATGTCAAGACACGTGGAAAAAACGTACAAAACAAGAGATTGGAGACATCAAGATTTTGGACGAATTTTTTAAGAATTTTCAAATTTTCAGATAGGAGGATCCATATAAGGTCAAAAACTACATACTCAGATCTTCACCAAACTTTGCATGGATACATTATGTGTCAAGACACGTGGAAAAAACGTACAAAACAAAAGATTGGAGACATCAAGATTTTGGTCGAATTTTTTAAGAATTTTCAAATTTTCAGATGGGAGGTTCCAGATAAGGTCAAAAACTACATACTCAGATCTTCACCAAACTTTGCAGGGATACATTGGATGTCAAGACACGTGGAAAAAACGTACAAAAAAGAGATTGGAGACATCAAGATTTTGGACGAATTTTTTAACAATTTTCAAATTTTCAGAAAGGATGTTCCAGATAAGGTCAAAAACGACATACTCAGATCTTCACCAAACTTTGCAGGGATACATTGGATATCAAGACACGTGGAAAAAACGTACAAAACAAGAGATTGGAGACATCAAGATTTTGGACGAATTTTTTAAGAATTTTCAAATTTTCAGATAGGAGGTTCCAGATAAGGTCAAAAACTACATACTCAGATCTTCACCAAACTTTGCAGGGATACATTGGATGTCAAGACACGTGGAAAAAACGTACAAAACAAGAGATTGGGGTCATCAAGATTTTGGACGGATTTTTTAGGAATTTTCAAATTTTCAGATGGGAGGTTCCAGATAAGGTCAAAAACTACATACTCAGATCTTCACCAAACATTGCAGGGATACATTGGATGTCAAGACACGTGGAAAAAACGTACAAAACAAGAGATTGGAGACATCAATATTTTGGACGAATTTTTAAAGAATTTTCAAATTTTCAGATAGGAGGTTCCAGATAAGGTCAAAAACTACATACTCAGATCTCAACCAAACATTGCAGGGATACATTGGATGTCAAGACACGTGGAAAAAACGTACAAAACAAGAGATTGGAGACATCAAGATTTTGGACGAATTTTTTAAGAATTCTCAAATTTTCAGAAAGGAGGTTCCATATAAGGTCAAAAACTACAAACTCAGATCTTCACCAAACTTTGCAGGGATACATTGGATGTCAAGACACGTGGAAAAAACGTACAAAACAAGAGATTGGGGTCATCAAGATTTTGGACGAATTTTTTAAGAATTTTCAAATTTTCAGAAAGGAGGTTCCATATAAGGTCAAAAACTACATACTCAGATCTTCACCAAACTTTGCAGGGATACATTGAATGTCAAGACACGTGGAAAAAACGTACAAAACAAGAGATTGGGGTCATCAAGATTTTGGACGGATTTTTTAGGAATTTTCAAATTTTCAGATGGGAGGTTCCAGATAAGGTCAAAAACTACATACTCAGATCTTCACCAAACTTTGCAGGGATACATTGGATGTCAAGACACGTGGAAAAAACGTACAAAACAAGAGATAGGAGACATCAAGATTTTGGACGAATTTTTTAACAATTTTCAAATTTTCAGAAAGGATGTTCCAGATAAGGTCAAAAACGACATACTCAGATCTTCACCAAACTTTGCAGGGATACATTGGATATCAAGACACGTGGAAAAATCGTACAAAACAAGAGATTGGAGACATCAAGATTTTGGACGAATTTTTTAAGAATTTTCAAATTTTCAGATAGGTGGTTCCAGATAAGATCAAAAACTACATACTCAGATCTTCACCAAACTTTGCAGGGATACATTGGATGTCAAGACACGTGGAAAAAACGTACAAAACAAGAGATTGGGGTCATCAAGATTTTGGACGGATTTTTTAGGAATTTTCAAATTTTCAGATGGGAGGTTCCAGATAAGGTCAAAAACTACATACTCAGATCTTCACCAAACATTGCAGGGATACATTGGATGTCAAGACACGTGGAAAAAACGTACAAAACAAGAGATTGGAGACATCAAGATTTTGGACGAATTTTTTAAGAATTTTCAAATTTTCAGATAGGAGGTTCCAGATGAGGTCAAAAACTACATACTCAGATCTTCACCAAGCTTTGCAGGAATACTTTGCATGTCAAGACACGTGGAAAAAACGTACAAAACAAGAGATCGGAGACATCAAGATTTTCGACGAATTTTTTAAGAATTTTCAAATTTTCAGATGGGAGGTTCCAGATAAGGTCAAAAACGACATACTCAGATCTTCACCAAACTTTGCAGGGATCCATTGGAGGTCGAGACACGTGGAAAAAACGTACAAAACAAGAGATTGGAGACATCAAGATTTTGGACGAATTTTTTAAGAATTTTCAAATTTTCAGATAGGAGGTTCCATATAAGGTCAAAAACTACATACTCAGATCTTCACCAAACTTTGCAGGGATACATTGGATGTCAAGACACGTGGAAAAAACGTACAAAACAAGAGATTGGAGACATCAAGATTTTCGACGAATTTTTTAAGAATTTTCAAATTTTCAGAAAGGATGTTCCAGATAAGGTCAAAAACGACATACTCAGATCTTCACCAAACTTTGCAGGGATCCATTGGAGGTCGAGACACGTGGAAAAAACGTACAAAACAAGAGATTGGAGACATCAAGATTTTGGACGAATTTTTGAAGAATTTTCAAATTTTCAGATAGGAGGTTCCAGATAAGGTCTAAAACTACATACTCAGATCTCCACCAAACATTGCAGGAATACATTGGATGTCAAGACACGTGGAAAAAACGTACAAAACAAGAGATTGGAGACATCAAGATTTTCGACGAATTTTTGAAGAATTTTCAAATTTTCAGATAGGAGGTTCCAGATAAGGTCAAAAACTACATACTCAGATCTTCACCAAACGTTGCAGGGATACTTTGCATGTCAAGACACGTGGAAAAAACGTACAAAACAAAAGATTGGAGACATCAAGATTTTCGACGAATTTTTTAAGAATTTTCAAATTTTCAGATGGGAGGTTCCAGATAAGGTCAAAAACGACATACTCAGATCTTCACCAAACTTTGCATGGATACATTGGATGTCAAGACACGTGGAAAAAACGTACAAAACAAGAGATTGGAGACATCAAGATTTTGGACGAATTTTTTAAGAATTCTCAAATTTTCAGAAAGGAGGTTCCATATAAGGTCAAAAACTACATACTCAGATCTTCACCAAACTTTGCAGGGATACTTTGGATGTCAAGACACGTGGAAAAAACGTACAAAACAAGAGATTGGGGTCATCAAGATTTTGGACGAATTTTTTAAGAATTTTCAAATTTTCAGATGGGAGGTTCAATATAAGGTCAAAAACTACATACTCAGATCTTCACCAAACTTTGCATGGATACATTGGATGTCAAGACACGTGGAAAAAACATACAAAACATAGGATTCGGAACATCAAGATTTTGGTCGAATTTTTTAAGAATTTTCAAATTTTCAGATAGGAGGTTCCATATAAGGTCAAAAACTACATACTCAGATCTTCACCAAACATTGCAGGAATACATTGGATGTCAAGACACGTGGAAAAAACGTACAAAACAAGAGATTGGGGTCATCAAGATTTTGCACGGATTTTTTAGGAATTTTCAAATTTTCAGATGGGAGGTTCCAGATAAGGTCAAAAACTACATACTCAGATCTTCACCAAACTTTGCAGGGATACATTGGATGTCAAGACACGTGGAAAAAACGTACAAAACAAGAGATTGGAGACATCAAGATTTTGGACGAATTTTTTAAGAATTTTCAAATTTTCAGATAGGAGGTTCCATATAAGGTCAAAAACTACATACTCAGATCTTCACCAAACTTTGCATGGATACATTATGTGTCAAGACACGTGGAAAAAACGTACAAAACAAAAGATTGGAGACATCAAGATTTTGGTCGAATTTTTTAAGAATTTTCAAATTTTCAGATGGGAGGTTCCAGATAAGGTCAAAAACTACATACTCAGATCTTCACCAAACTTTGCAGGGATACATTGGATGTCAAGACACGTGGAAAAAACGTACAAAAAAGAGATTGGAGACATCAAGATTTTGGACGAATTTTTTAACAATTTTCAAATTTTCAGAAAGGATGTTCCAGATAAGGTCAAAAACGACATACTCAGATCTTCACCAAACTTTGCAGGGATACATTGGATATCAAGACACGTGGAAAAAACGTACAAAACAAGAGATTGGAGACATCAAGATTTTGGACGAATTTTTTAAGAATTTTCAAATTTTCAGATAGGAGGTTCCAGATAAGGTCAAAAACTACATACTCAGATCTTCACCAAACTTTGCAGGGATACATTGGATGTCAAGACACGTGGAAAAAACGTACAAAACAAGAGATTGGGGTCATCAAGATTTTGGACGGATTTTTTAGGAATTTTCAAATTTTCAGATGGGAGGTTCCAGATAAGGTCAAAAACTACATACTCAGATCTTCACCAAACATTGCAGGGATACATTGGATGTCAAGACACGTGGAAAAAACGTACAAAACAAGAGATTGGAGACATCAATATTTTGGACGAATTTTTAAAGAATTTTCAAATTTTCAGATAGGAGGTTCCAGATAAGGTCAAAAACTACATACTCAGATCTCAACCAAACATTGCAGGGATACATTGGATGTCAAGACACGTGGAAAAAACGTACAAAACAAGAGATTGGAGACATCAAGATTTTGGACGAATTTTTTAAGAATTCTCAAATTTTCAGAAAGGAGGTTCCATATAAGGTCAAAAACTACAAACTCAGATCTTCACCAAACTTTGCAGGGATACATTGGATGTCAAGACACGTGGAAAAAACGTACAAAACAAGAGATTGGGGTCATCAAGATTTTGGACGAATTTTTTAAGAATTTTCAAATTTTCAGAAAGGAGGTTCCATATAAGGTCAAAAACTACATACTCAGATCTTCACCAAACTTTGCAGGGATACATTGAATGTCAAGACACGTGGAAAAAACGTACAAAACAAGAGATTGGGGTCATCAAGATTTTGGACGGATTTTTTAGGAATTTTCAAATTTTCAGATGGGAGGTTCCAGATAAGGTCAAAAACTACATACTCAGATCTTCACCAAACTTTGCATGGATACATTGGATGTCAAGACACGTGGAAAAAACGTACAAAACAAGAGATTGGAGACATCAAGATTTTGGACGAATTTTTTAAGAATTTTTAAATTTTCAGATAGGAGGTTCCATATAAGGTCAAAAACTACATACTCACATCTTCACCAAACTTTGCATGGATACATTATGTGTCAAGACACGTGGAAAAAACGTACAAAACAAGAGATTGGAGACATCAAGATATTGGTCGAATTTTTTAAGAATTTTCAAATTTTCAGATGGGAGGTTCCAGATAAGGTCAAAAACTACATACTCAGATCTTCACCAAACTTTGCAGGGATACATTGGATGTCAAGACACGTGGAAAAAACGTACAAAACAAGAGATAGGAGACATCAAGATTTTGGACGAATTTTTTAACAATTTTCAAATTTTCAGAAAGGATGTTCCAGATAGGGTCAAAAACGACATACTCAGATCTTCACCAAACTTTGCAGGGATACATTGGATATCAAGACACGTGGAAAAAACGTACAAAACAAGAGATTGGAGACATCAAGATTTTGGACGAATTTTTTAAGAATTTTCAAATTTTCAGATAGGTGGTTCCAGATAAGATCAAAAACTACATACTCAGATCTTCACCAAACTTTGCAGGGATACATTGGATGTCAAGACACGTGGAAAAAACGTACAAAACAAGAGATTGGGGTCATCAAGATTTTGGACGGATTTTTTAGGAATTTTCAAATTTTCAGATGGGAGGTTCCAGATAAGGTCAAAAACTACATACTCAGATCTTCACCAAACATTGCAGGGATACATTGGATGTCAAGACACGTGGAAAAAACGTACAAAACAAGAGATTGGAGACATCAAGATTTTGGACGAATTTTTTAAGAATTTTCAAATTTTCAGATAGGAGGTTCCAGATGAGGTCAAAAACTACATACTCAGATCTTCACCAAGCTTTGCAGGAATACTTTGCATGTCAAGACACGTGGAAAAAACGTACAAAACAAGAGATCGGAGACATCAAGATTTTCGACGAATTTTTTAAGAATTTTCAAATTTTCAGATGGGAGGTTCCAGATAAGGTCAAAAACGACATACTCAGATCTTCACCAAACTTTGCAGGGATCCATTGGAGGTCGAGACACGTGGAAAAAACGTACAAAACAAGAGATTGGAGACATCAAGATTTTGGACGATTTTTTTAAGAATTTTCAAATTTTCAGATAGGAGGTTCCATATAAGGTCAAAAACTACATACTCAGATCTTCACCAAACTTTGCAGGGATACATTGGATGTCAAGACACGTGGAAAAAACGTACAAAACAAGAGATTGGAGACATCAAGATTTTCGACGAATTTTTTAAGAATTTTCAAATTTTCAGAAAGGATGTTCCAGATAAGGTCAAAAACGACATACTCAGATCTTCACCAAACTTTGCAGGGATCCATTGGAGGTCGAGACACGTGGAAAAAACGTACAAAACAAGAGATTGGAGACATCAAGATTTTGGACGAATTTTTGAAGAATTTTCAAATTTTCAGATAGGAGGTTCCAGATAAGGTCTAAAACTACATACTCAGATCTCCACCAAACATTGCAGGAATACATTGGATGTCAAGACACGTGGAAAAAACGTACAAAACAAGAGATTGGAGACATCAAGATTTTCGACGAATTTTTGAAGAATTTTCAAATTTTCAGATAGGAGGTTCCAGATAAGGTCAAAAACTACATACTCAGATCTTCACCAAACGTTGCAGGGATACTTTGCATGTCAAGACACGTGGAAAAAACGTACAAAACAAAAGATTGGAGACATCAAGATTTTCGACGAATTTTTTAAGAATTTTCAAATTTTCAGATGGGAGGTTCCAGATAAGGTCAAAAACGACATACTCAGATCTTCACCAAACTTTGCATGGATACATTGGATGTCAAGACACGTGGAAAAAACGTACAAAACAAGAGATTGGAGACATCAAGATTTTGGACGAATTTTTTAAGAATTCTCAAATTTTCAGAAAGGAGGTTCCATATAAGGTCAAAAACTACATACTCAGATCTTCACCAAACTTTGCAGGGATACTTTGGATGTCAAGACACGTGGAAAAAACGTACAAAACAAGAGATTGGGGTCATCAAGATTTTGGACGAATTTTTTAAGAATTTTCAAATTTTCAGATGGGAGGTTCAATATAAGGTCAAAAACTACATACTCAGATCTTCACCAAACTTTGCATGGATACATTGGATGTCAAGACACGTGGAAAAAACATACAAAACATAGGATTCGGAACATCAAGATTTTGGTCGAATTTTTTAAGAATTTTCAAATTTTCAGATAGGAGGTTCCATATAAGGTCAAAAACTACATACCCAGATCTTCACCAAACATTGCAGGAATACATTGGATGTCAAGACACGTGGAAAAAACGTACAAAACAAGAGATTGGGGTCATCAAGATTTTGCACGGATTTTTTAGGAATTTTCAAATTTTCAGATGGGAGGTTCCAGATAAGGTCAAAAACTACATACTCAGATCTTCACCAAACTTTGCAGGGATACATTGGATGTCAAGACACGTGGAAAAAACGTACAAAACAAGAGATTGGAGACATCAAGATTTTGGACGAATTTTTTAAGAATTTTCAAATTTTCAGATAGGAGGTTCCATATAAGGTCAAAAACTACATACTCAGATCTTCACCAAACTTTGCATGGATACATTATGTGTCAAGACACGTGGAAAAAACGTACAAAACAAAAGATTGGAGACATCAAGATTTTGGTCGAATTTTTTAAGAATTTTCAAATTTTCAGATGGGAGGTTCCAGATAAGGTCAAAAACTACATACTCAGATCTTCACCAAACTTTGCAGGGATACATTGGATGTCAAGACACGTGGAAAAAACGTACAAAAAAGAGATTGGAGACATCAAGATTTTGGACGAATTTTTTAACAATTTTCAAATTTTCAGAAAGGATGTTCCAGATAAGGTCAAAAACGACATACTCAGATCTTCACCAAACTTTGCAGGGATACATTGGATATCAAGACACGTGGAAAAAACGTACAAAACAAGAGATTGGAGACATCAAGATTTTGGACGAATTTTTTAAGAATTTTCAAATTTTCAGATAGGAGGTTCCAGATAAGGTCAAAAACTACATACTCAGATCTTCACCAAACTTTGCAGGGATACATTGGATGTCAAGACACGTGGAAAAAACGTACAAAACAAGAGATTGGGGTCATCAAGATTTTGGACGGATTTTTTAGGAATTTTCAAATTTTCAGATGGGAGGTTCCAGATAAGGTCAAAAACTACATACTCAGATCTTCACCAAACATTGCAGGGATACATTGGATGTCAAGACACGTGGAAAAAACGTACAAAACAAGAGATTGGAGACATCAAAATTTTGGACGAATTTTTTAAGAATTTTCAAATTTTCAGATAGGAGGTTCCAGATGAGGTCAAAAACTACATACTCAGATCTTCACCAAACTTTGCAGGAATACTTTGCATGTCAAGACACGTGGAAAAAACGTACAAAACAAGAGATCGGAGACATCAAGATTTTCGACGAATTTTTTAAGAATTTTCAAATTTTCAGATGGGAGGTTCCAGATAAGGTCAAAAACGACATACTCAGATCTTCACCAAACTTTGCATGGATACATTGGATGTCAAGACACGTGGAAAAAACATACAAAACATAGGATTGGTGACATCAAGATTTTGGACGAATTTTTTAAGAATTTTCAAATTTTCAGATAGGAGGTTCCATATAAGGTCAAAAACTACATACTCAGATCTTCACCAAACTTTGCAGGGATACATTGGATGTCAAGACACGTGGAAAAAACGTACAAAACAAGAGATTGGAGACATCAAGATTATGGACGAATTTTTTGAGAATTTTCAAATTTTCAGAAAGGAGGTTCCATATAAGGTCAAAAACTACATACTCAGATCTTCACCAAACTTTGCAGGGATACATTGGATGTCAAGACACGTGGAAAAAACGTACAAAACAAGAGATTGGAGACATCAAGATTTTCGACGAATTTTTTAAGAATTTTCAAATTTTCAGAAAGGATGTTCCAGATAAGGTCAAAAACGACATACTCAGATCTTCACCAAACTTTGCAGGGATACATTGGAGGTCGAGACACGTGGAAAAAACGTACAAAACAAGAGATTGGAGACATCAAGATTTTGGACGAATTTTTGAAGAATTTTCAAATTTTCTGATAGGAGGTCCCAGATAAGGTCAAAAACGACATACTCAGATCTTCACCAAACTTTGCATGGATACATTGGATGTCAAGACACGTGGAAAAAACGTACAAAAAAGAGATTGGAGACATCAAGATTTTGGACGAATTTTTTAACAATTTTCAAATTTTCAGAAAGGATGTTCCAGATAAGGTCAAAAACGACATACTCAGATCTTCACCAAACTTTGCAGGGATACATTGGATATCAAGACACGTGGAAAAAACGTACAAAACAAGAGATTGGAGACATCAAGATTTTGGACGAATTTTTTAAGAATTTTCAAATTTTCAGATAGGAGGTTCCAGATAAGGTCAAAAACTACATACTCAGATCTTCACCAAACTTTGCAGGGATACATTGGATGTCAAGACACGTGGAAAAAACGTACAAAACAAGAGATTGGGGTCATCAAGATTTTGGACGGATTTTTTAGGAATTTTCAAATTTTCAGATGGGAGGTTCCAGATAAGGTCAAAAACTACATACTCAGATCTTCACCAAACATTGCAGGGATACATTGGATGTCAAGACACGTGGAAAAAACGTACAAAACAAGAGATTGGAGACATCAATATTTTGCACGAATTTTTAAAGAATTTTCAAATTTTCAGATAGGAGGTTCCAGATGAGGTCAAAAACTACATAGTCAGATCTTCACCAAACTTTGCAGGAATACTTTGCATGTCAAGACACGTGGAAAAAACGTACAAAACAAGAGATCGGAGACATCAAGATTTTCGACGAATTTTTTAAGAATTTTCAAATTTTCAGATGGGAGGTTCCAGATAAGGTCAAAAACGACATACTCAGATCTTCACCAAATTTTGCATGGATACATTGGATGTCAAGACACGTGGAAAAACATACAAAACATAGGATTGGTGACATCAAGATTTTGGACGAAATTTTTAAGAATTTTCAAATTTTCAGATAGGAGGTTCCATATAAGGTCAAAAACTACATACTCAGATCTTCACCAAACTTTGCAGGGATACATTGGATGTCAAGACACGTGGAAAAAACGTACAAAACAAGAGATTGGAGACATCAAGATTTTCGACGAATTTTTTAAGAATTTTCAAATTTTCAGAAAGGATGTTCCAGATAAGGTCAAAAACGACATACTCAGATCTTCACCAAACTTTGCAGGGATACATTGGAGGTCGAGACACGTGGAAAAAACGTACAAAACAAGAGATTGGAGACATCAAGATTTTGGTCGAATTTTTGAAGAATTTTCAAATTTTCAGATAGGAGGTTCCAGATAAGGTCAAAACTACATACTCAGATCTCAACCAAACATTGCAGGGATACATTGGATGTCAAGACACGTGGAAAAAACGTACAAAACAAGAGATTGGAGACATCAAGATTTTGGACGAATTTTTTAAGAATTCTCAAATTTTCAGAAAGGAGGTTCCATATAAGGTCAAAAACTACAAACTCAGATCTTCACCAAACTTTGCAGGGATACATTGGATGTCAAGACACGTGGAAAAAACGTACAAAACAAGAGATTGGGGTCATCAAGATTTTGGACGAATTTTTTAAGAATTTTCAAATTTTCAGAAAGGAGGTTCCATATAAGGTCAAAAACTACATACTCAGATCTTCACCAAACTTTGCAGGGATACATTGAATGTCAAGACACGTGGAAAAAACGTACAAAACAAGAGATTGGGGTCATCAAGATTTTGGACGGATTTTTTAGGAATTTTCAAATTTTCAGATGGGAGGTTCCAGATAAGGTCAAAAACTACATACTCAGATCTTCACCAAACTTTGCAGGGATACATTGGATGTCAAGACACGTGGAAAAAACGTACAAAACAAGAGATTGGAGACATCAAGATTTTGGACGAATTTTTTAAGAATTTTTAAATTTTCAGATAGGAGGTTCCATATAAGGTCAAAAACTACATACTCACATCTTCACCAAACTTTGCATGGATACATTATGTGTCAAGACACGTGGAAAAAACGTACAAAACAAGAGATTGGAGACATCAAGATATTGGTCGAATTTTTTAAGAATTTTCAAATTTTCAGATGGGAGGTTCCAGATAAGGTCAAAAACTACATACTCAGATCTTCACCAAACTTTGCAGGGATACATTGGATGTCAAGACACGTGGAAAAAACGTACAAAACAAGAGATAGGAGACATCAAGATTTTGGACGAATTTTTTAACAATTTTCAAATTTTCAGAAAGGATGTTCCAGATAAGGTCAAAAACGACATACTCAGATCTTCACCAAACTTTGCAGGGATACATTGGATATCAAGACACGTGGAAAAAACGTACAAAACAAGAGATTGGAGACATCAAGATTTTGGACGAATTTTTTAAGAATTTTCAAATTTTCAGATAGGAGGTTCCAGATAAGATCAAAAACTACATACTCAGATCTTCACCAAACTTTGCAGGGATACATTGGATGTCAAGACACGTGGAAAAAACGTACAAAACAAGAGATTGGGGTCATCAAGATTTTGGACGGATTTTTTAGGAATTTTCAAATTTTCAGATGGGAGGTTCCAGATAAGGTCAAAAACTACATACTCAGATCTTCACCAAACATTGCAGGGATACATTGGATGTCAAGACACGTGGAAAAAACGTACAAAACAAGAGATTGGAGACATCAAGATTTTGGACGAATTTTTTAAGAATTTTCAAATTTTCAGATAGGAGGTTCCAGATGAGGTCAAAAACTACATACTCAGATCTTCACCAAACTTTGCAGGAATACTTTGCATGTCAAGACACGTGGAAAAAACGTACAAAACAAGAGATCGGAGACATCAAGATTTTCGACGAATTTTTTAAGAATTTTCAAATTTTCAGATGGGAGGTTCCAGATAAGGTCAAAAACGACATACTCAGATCTTCACCAAACTTTGCAGGGATCCATTGGAGGTCGAGACACGTGGAAAAAACGTACAAAACAAGAGATTGGAGACATCAAGATTTTCGACGAATTTTTGAAGAATTTTCAAATTTTCAGATAGGAGGTTCCAGATAAGGTCAAAAACTACATACTCAGATCTTCACCAAACGTTGCAGGGATACTTTGCATGTCAAGACACGTGGAAAAAACGTACAAAACAAAAGATTGGAGACATCAAGATTTTCGACGAATTTTTTAAGAATTTTCAAATTTTCAGATGGGAGGTTCCAGATAAGGTCAAAAACGACATACTCAGATCTTCACCAAACTTTGCATGGATACATTGGATGTCAAGACACGTGGAAAAAACGTACAAAACAAGAGATTGGAGACATCAAGATTTTGGACGAATTTTTTAAGAATTCTCAAATTTTCAGAAAGGAGGTTCCATATAAGGTCAAAAACTACATACTCAGATCTTCACCAAACTTTGCAGGGATACTTTGGATGTCAAGACACGTGGAAAAAACGTACAAAACAAGAGATTGGGGTCATCAAGATTTTGGACGAATTTTTTAAGAATTTTCAAATTTTCAGATGGGAGGTTCAATATAAGGTCAAAAACTACATACTCAGATCTTCACCAAACTTTGCATGGATACATTGGATGTCAAGACACGTGGAAAAAACATACAAAACATAGGATTCGGAACATCAAGATTTTGGTCGAATTTTTTAAGAATTTTCAAATTTTCAGATAGGAGGTTCCATATAAGGTCAAAAACTACATACTCAGATCTTCACCAAACATTGCAGGAATACATTGGATGTCAAGACACGTGGAAAAAACGTACAAAACAAGAGATTGGGGTCATCAAGATTTTGCACGGATTTTTTAGGAATTTTCAAATTTTCAGATGGGAGGTTCCAGATAAGGTCAAAAACTACATACTCAGATCTTCACCAAACTTTGCAGGGATACATTGGATGTCAAGACACGTGGAAAAAACGTACAAAACAAGAGATTGGAGACATCAAGATTTTGGACGAATTTTTTAAGAATTTTCAAATTTTCAGATAGGAGGTTCCATATAAGGTCAAAAACTACATACTCAGATCTTCACCAAACTTTGCATGGATACATTATGTGTCAAGACACGTGGAAAAAACGTACAAAACAAAAGATTGGAGACATCAAGATTTTGGTCGAATTTTTTAAGAATTTTCAAATTTTCAGATGGGAGGTTCCAGATAAGGTCAAAAACTACATACTCAGATCTTCACCAAACTTTGCAGGGATACATTGGATGTCAAGACACGTGGAAAAAACGTACAAAAAAGAGATTGGAGACATCAAGATTTTGGACGAATTTTTTAACAATTTTCAAATTTTCAGAAAGGATGTTCCAGATAAGGTCAAAAACGACATACTCAGATCTTCACCAAACTTTGCAGGGATACATTGGATATCAAGACACGTGGAAAAAACGTACAAAACAAGAGATTGGAGACATCAAGATTTTGGACGAATTTTTTAAGAATTTTCAAATTTTCAGATAGGAGGTTCCAGATAAGGTCAAAAACTACATACTCAGATCTTCACCAAACTTTGCAGGGATACATTGGATGTCAAGACACGTGGAAAAAACGTACAAAACAAGAGATTGGGGTCATCAAGATTTTGGACGGATTTTTTAGGAATTTTCAAATTTTCAGATGGGAGGATCCAGATAAGGTCAAAAACTACATACTCAGATCTTCACCAAACATTGCAGGGATACATTGGATGTCAAGACACGTGGAAAAAACGTACAAAACAAGAGATTGGAGACATCAAAATTTTGGACGAATTTTTTAAGAATTTTCAAATTTTCAGATAGGAGGTTCCAGATGAGGTCAAAAACTACATACTCAGATCTTCACCAAACTTTGCAGGAATACTTTGCATGTCAAGACACGTGGAAAAAACGTACAAAACAAGAGATCGGAGACATCAAGATTTTCGACGAATTTTTTAAGAATTTTCAAATTTTCAGATGGGAGGTTCCAGATAAGGTCAAAAACGACATACTCAGATCTTCACCAAACTTTGCATGGATACATTGGATGTCAAGACACGTGGAAAAAACATACAAAACATAGGATTGGTGACATCAAGATTTTGGACGAATTTTTTAAGAATTTTCAAATTTTCAGATAGGAGGTTCCATATAAGGTCAAAAACTACATACTCAGATCTTCACCAAACTTTGCAGGGATACATTGGATGTCAAGACACGTGGAAAAAACGTACAAAACAAGAGATTGGAGACATCAAGATTATGGACGAATTTTTTGAGAATTTTCAAATTTTCAGAAAGGAGGTTCCATATAAGGTCAAAAACTACATACTCAGATCTTCACCAAACTTTGCAGGGATACATTGGATGTCAAGACACGTGGAAAAAACGTACAAAACAAGAGATTGGAGACATCAAGATTTTCGACGAATTTTTTAAGAATTTTCAAATTTTCAGAAAGGATGTTCCAGATAAGGTCAAAAACGACATACTCAGATCTTCACCAAACTTTGCAGGGATACATTGGAGGTCGAGACACGTGGAAAAAACGTACAAAACAAGAGATTGGAGACATCAAGATTTTGGACGAATTTTTGAAGAATTTTCAAATTTTCTGATAGGAGGTCCCAGATAAGGTCAAAAACGACATACTCAGATCTTCACCAAACTTTGCATGGATACATTGGATGTCAAGACACGTGGAAAAAACGTACAAAAAAGAGATTGGAGACATCAAGATTTTGGACGAATTTTTTAACAATTTTCAAATTTTCAGAAAGGATGTTCCAGATAAGGTCAAAAACGACATACTCAGATCTTCACCAAACTTTGCAGGGATACATTGGATATCAAGACACGTGGAAAAAACGTACAAAACAAGAGATTGGAGACATCAAGATTTTGGACGAATTTTTTAAGAATTTTCAAATTTTCAGATAGGAGGTTCCAGATAAGGTCAAAAACTACATACTCAGATCTTCACCAAACTTTGCAGGGATACATTGGATGTCAAGACACGTGGAAAAAACGTACAAAACAAGAGATTGGGGTCATCAAGATTTTGGACGGATTTTTTAGGAATTTTCAAATTTTCAGATGGGAGGTTCCAGATAAGGTCAAAAACTACATACTCAGATCTTCACCAAACATTGCAGGGATACATTGGATGTCAAGACACGTGGAAAAAACGTACAAAACAAGAGATTGGAGACATCAATATTTTGCACGAATTTTTAAAGAATTTTCAAATTTTCAGATAGGAGGTTCCAGATGAGGTCAAAAACTACATAGTCAGATCTTCACCAAACTTTGCAGGAATACTTTGCATGTCAAGACACGTGGAAAAAACGTACAAAACAAGAGATCGGAGACATCAAGATTTTCGACGAATTTTTTAAGAATTTTCAAATTTTCAGATGGGAGGTTCCAGATAAGGTCAAAAACGACATACTCAGATCTTCACCAAATTTTGCATGGATACATTGGATGTCAAGA
This sequence comes from Lepisma saccharinum, assembly GCF_977018435.1. Lineage (NCBI taxonomy): Eukaryota > Metazoa > Arthropoda > Insecta > Zygentoma > Lepismatidae > Lepisma > Lepisma saccharinum. The sequence continues at coordinate 24,125 of NW_028143198.1, forward strand.
CACGTGGAAAAACATACAAAACATAGGATTGGTGACATCAAGATTTTGGACGAATTTTTTAAGAATTTTCAAATTTTCAGATAGGAGGTTCCATATAAGGTCAAAAACTACATACTCAGATCTTCACCAAACTTTGCAGGGATACATTGGATGTCAAGACACGTGGAAAAAACGTACAAAACAAGAGATTGGAGACATCAAGATTTTCGACGAATTTTTTAAGAATTTTCAAATTTTCAGAAAGGATGTTCCAGATAAGGTCAAAAACGACATACTCAGATCTTCACCAAACTTTGCAGGGATACATTGGAGGTCGAGACACGTGGAAAAAACGTACAAAACAAGAGATTGGAGACATCAAGATTTTGGTCGAATTTTTGAAGAATTTTCAAATTTTCAGATAGGAGGTTCCAGATAAGGTCAAAACTACATACTCAGATCTCAACCAAACATTGCAGGGATACATTGGATGTCAAGACACGTGGAAAAAACGTACAAAACAAGAGATTGGAGACATCAAGATTTTGGACGAATTTTTTAAGAATTCTCAAATTTTCAGAAAGGAGGTTCCATATAAGGTCAAAAACTACAAACTCAGATCTTCACCAAACTTTGCAGGGATACATTGGATGTCAAGACACGTGGAAAAAACGTACAAAACAAGAGATTGGGGTCATCAAGATTTTGGACGAATTTTTTAAGAATTTTCAAATTTTCAGAAAGGAGGTTCCATATAAGGTCAAAAACTACATACTCAGATCTTCACCAAACTTTGCAGGGATACATTGAATGTCAAGACACGTGGAAAAAACGTACAAAACAAGAGATTGGGGTCATCAAGATTTTGGACGGATTTTTTAGGAATTTTCAAATTTTCAGATGGGAGGTTCCAGATAAGGTCAAAAACTACATACTCAGATCTTCACCAAACTTTGCAGGGATACATTGGATGTCAAGACACGTGGAAAAAACGTACAAAACAAGAGATTGGAGACATCAAGATTTTGGACGAATTTTTTAAGAATTTTTAAATTTTCAGATAGGAGGTTCCATATAAGGTCAAAAACTACATACTCACATCTTCACCAAACTTTGCATGGATACATTATGTGTCAAGACACGTGGAAAAAACGTACAAAACAAGAGATTGGAGACATCAAGATATTGGTCGAATTTTTTAAGAATTTTCAAATTTTCAGATGGGAGGTTCCAGATAAGGTCAAAAACTACATACTCAGATCTTCACCAAACTTTGCAGGGATACATTGGATGTCAAGACACGTGGAAAAAACGTACAAAACAAGAGATAGGAGACATCAAGATTTTGGACGAATTTTTTAACAATTTTCAAATTTTCAGAAAGGATGTTCCAGATAAGGTCAAAAACGACATACTCAGATCTTCACCAAACTTTGCAGGGATACATTGGATATCAAGACACGTGGAAAAAACGTACAAAACAAGAGATTGGAGACATCAAGATTTTGGACGAATTTTTTAAGAATTTTCAAATTTTCAGATAGGAGGTTCCAGATAAGATCAAAAACTACATACTCAGATCTTCACCAAACTTTGCAGGGATACATTGGATGTCAAGACACGTGGAAAAAACGTACAAAACAAGAGATTGGGGTCATCAAGATTTTGGACGGATTTTTTAGGAATTTTCAAATTTTCAGATGGGAGGTTCCAGATAAGGTCAAAAACTACATACTCAGATCTTCACCAAACATTGCAGGGATACATTGGATGTCAAGACACGTGGAAAAAACGTACAAAACAAGAGATTGGAGACATCAAGATTTTGGACGAATTTTTTAAGAATTTTCAAATTTTCAGATAGGAGGTTCCAGATGAGGTCAAAAACTACATACTCAGATCTTCACCAAACTTTGCAGGAATACTTTGCATGTCAAGACACGTGGAAAAAACGTACAAAACAAGAGATCGGAGACATCAAGATTTTCGACGAATTTTTTAAGAATTTTCAAATTTTCAGATGGGAGGTTCCAGATAAGGTCAAAAACGACATACTCAGATCTTCACCAAACTTTGCAGGGATCCATTGGAGGTCGAGACACGTGGAAAAAACGTACAAAACAAGAGATTGGAGACATCAAGATTTTGGACGAATTTTTTAAGAATTTTCAAATTTTCAGATAGGAGGTTCCATATAAGGTCAAAAACTACATACTCAGATCTTCACCAAACTTTGCAGGGATACATTGGATGTCAAGACACGTGGAAAAAACGTACAAAACAAGAGATTGGAGACATCAAGATTTTCGACGAATTTTTTAAGAATTTTCAAATTTTCAGAAAGGATGTTCCAGATAAGGTCAAAAACGACATACTCAGATCTTCACCAAACTTTGCAGGGATCCATTGGAGGTCGAGACACGTGGAAAAAACGTACAAAACAAGAGATTGGAGACATCAAGATTTTGGACGAATTTTTGAAGAATTTTCAAATTTTCAGATAGGAGGTTCCAGATAAGGTCTAAAACTACATACTCAGATCTCCACCAAACATTGCAGGAATACATTGGATGTCAAGACACGTGGAAAAAACGTACAAAACAAGAGATTGGAGACATCAAGATTTTCGACGAATTTTTGAAGAATTTTCAAATTTTCAGATAGGAGGTTCCAGATAAGGTCAAAAACTACATACTCAGATCTTCACCAAACGTTGCAGGGATACTTTGCATGTCAAGACACGTGGAAAAAACGTACAAAACAAAAGATTGGAGACATCAAGATTTTCGACGAATTTTTTAAGAATTTTCAAATTTTCAGATGGGAGGTTCCAGATAAGGTCAAAAACGACATACTCAGATCTTCACCAAACTTTGCATGGATACATTGGATGTCAAGACACGTGGAAAAAACGTACAAAACAAGAGATTGGAGACATCAAGATTTTGGACGAATTTTTTAAGAATTCTCAAATTTTCAGAAAGGAGGTTCCATATAAGGTCAAAAACTACATACTCAGATCTTCACCAAACTTTGCAGGGATACTTTGGATGTCAAGACACGTGGAAAAAACGTACAAAACAAGAGATTGGGGTCATCAAGATTTTGGACGAATTTTTTAAGAATTTTCAAATTTTCAGATGGGAGGTTCAATATAAGGTCAAAAACTACATACTCAGATCTTCACCAAACTTTGCATGGATACATTGGATGTCAAGACACGTGGAAAAAACATACAAAACATAGGATTCGGAACATCAAGATTTTGGTCGAATTTTTTAAGAATTTTCAAATTTTCAGATAGGAGGTTCCATATAAGGTCAAAAACTACATACTCAGATCTTCACCAAACATTGCAGGAATACATTGGATGTCAAGACACGTGGAAAAAACGTACAAAACAAGAGATTGGGGTCATCAAGATTTTGCACGGATTTTTTAGGAATTTTCAAATTTTCAGATGGGAGGTTCCAGATAAGGTCAAAAACTACATACTCAGATCTTCACCAAACTTTGCAGGGATACATTGGATGTCAAGACACGTGGAAAAAACGTACAAAACAAGAGATTGGAGACATCAAGATTTTGGACGAATTTTTTAAGAATTTTCAAATTTTCAGATAGGAGGTTCCATATAAGGTCAAAAACTACATACTCAGATCTTCACCAAACTTTGCATGGATACATTATGTGTCAAGACACGTGGAAAAAACGTACAAAACAAAAGATTGGAGACATCAAGATTTTGGTCGAATTTTTTAAGAATTTTCAAATTTTCAGATGGGAGGTTCCAGATAAGGTCAAAAACTACATACTCAGATCTTCACCAAACTTTGCAGGGATACATTGGATGTCAAGACACGTGGAAAAAACGTACAAAAAAGAGATTGGAGACATCAAGATTTTGGACGAATTTTTTAACAATTTTCAAATTTTCAGAAAGGATGTTCCAGATAAGGTCAAAAACGACATACTCAGATCTTCACCAAACTTTGCAGGGATACATTGGATATCAAGACACGTGGAAAAAACGTACAAAACAAGAGATTGGAGACATCAAGATTTTGGACGAATTTTTTAAGAATTTTCAAATTTTCAGATAGGAGGTTCCAGATAAGGTCAAAAACTACATACTCAGATCTTCACCAAACTTTGCAGGGATACATTGGATGTCAAGACACGTGGAAAAAACGTACAAAACAAGAGATTGGGGTCATCAAGATTTTGGACGGATTTTTTAGGAATTTTCAAATTTTCAGATGGGAGGTTCCAGATAAGGTCAAAAACTACATACTCAGATCTTCACCAAACATTGCAGGGATACATTGGATGTCAAGACACGTGGAAAAAACGTACAAAACAAGAGATTGGAGACATCAAAATTTTGGACGAATTTTTTAAGAATTTTCAAATTTTCAGATAGGAGGTTCCAGATGAGGTCAAAAACTACATACTCAGATCTTCACCAAACTTTGCAGGAATACTTTGCATGTCAAGACACGTGGAAAAAACGTACAAAACAAGAGATCGGAGACATCAAGATTTTCGACGAATTTTTTAAGAATTTTCAAATTTTCAGATGGGAGGTTCCAGATAAGGTCAAAAACGACATACTCAGATCTTCACCAAACTTTGCATGGATACATTGGATGTCAAGACACGTGGAAAAAACATACAAAACATAGGATTGGTGACATCAAGATTTTGGACGAATTTTTTAAGAATTTTCAAATTTTCAGATAGGAGGTTCCATATAAGGTCAAAAACTACATACTCAGATCTTCACCAAACTTTGCAGGGATACATTGGATGTCAAGACACGTGGAAAAAACGTACAAAACAAGAGATTGGAGACATCAAGATTATGGACGAATTTTTTGAGAATTTTCAAATTTTCAGAAAGGAGGTTCCATATAAGGTCAAAAACTACATACTCAGATCTTCTCCAAACTTTGCAGGGATACATTGGATGTCAAGACACGTGGAAAAAACGTACAAAACAAAAGATTGGAGACATCAAGATTTTCGACGAATTTTTTAAGAATTTTCAAATTTTCAGAAAGGATGTTCCAGATAAGGTCAAAAACGACATACTCAGATCTTCACCAAACTTTGCAGGGATACATTGGAGGTCGAGACACGTGGAAAAAACGTACAAAACAAGAGATTGGAGACATCAAGATTTTGGACGAATTTTTGAAGAATTTTCAAATTTTCTGATAGGAGGTCCCAGATAAGGTCAAAAACTACATACTCAGATCTCCACCAAACATTGCAGGGATACATTGGATGTCAAGACACGTGGAAAAAACGTACAAAACAAGAGATTGGAGACATCAAGATTATGGACGAATTTTTTGAGAATTTTCAAATTTTCAGAAAGGAGGTTCCATATAAGGTCAAAAACTACATACTCAGATCTTCACCAAACTTTGCAGGGATACATTGGATGTCAAGACACGTGGAAAAAACGTACAAAACAAGAGATTGGAGACATCAAGATTTTCGACGAATTTTTTAAGAATTTTCAAATTTTCAGAAAGGATGTTCCAGATAAGGTCAAAAACGACATACTCAGATCTTCACCAAACTTTGCAGGGATACATTGGAGGTCGAGACACGTGGAAAAAACGTACAAAACAAGAGATTGGAGACATCAAGATTTTGGACGAATTTTTGAAGAATTTTCAAATTTTCTGATAGGAGGTCCCAGATAAGGTCAAAAACTACATACTCAGATCTCCACCAAACATTGCAGGGATACATTGGATGTCAAGACACGTGGAAAAAACGTACAAAACAAGAGATTGGAGACATCAAGATTTTCGACGAATTTTTGAAGAATTTTCAAATTTTCAGATAGGAGGTTCCAGATAAGGTCAAAAACTACATACTCAGATCTTCACCAAACGTTGCAGGGATACTTTGCATGTCAAGACACGTGGAAAAAACGTACAAAACAAGAGATTGGAGACATCAAGATTTTCGACGAATTTTTTAAGAATTTTCAAATTTTCAGATGGGAGGTTCCAGATAAGGTCAAAAACGACATACTCAGATCTTCACCAAACTTTGCATGGATACATTGGATGTCAAGACACGTGGAAAAAACGTACAAAACAAGAGATTGGGGTCATCAAGATTTTGCACGGATTTTTTAAGAATTTTCAAATTTTCAGATGGGAGGTTCCAGATAAGGTCAAAAACGACATACTCAGATCTTCACCAAACTTTGCATGGATACATTGGATGTCAAGACACGTGGAAAAAACGTACAAAACAAGAGATTGGAGACATCAAGATTTTGGACGAATTTTTTAAGAATTCTCAAATTTTCAGAAAGGAGGTTCCATATAAGGTCAAAAACTACATACTCAGATCTTCACCAAACTTTGCAGGGATACTTTGGATGTCAAGACACGTGGAAAAAACGTACAAAACAAGAGATTGGGGTCATCAAGATTTTGGACGAATTTTTTAAGAATTTTCAAATTTTCAGATGGGAGGTTCAATATAAGGTCAAAAACTACATACTCAGATCTTCACCAAACTTTGCATGGATACATTGGATGTCAAGACACGTGGAAAAAACATACAAAACATAGGATTCGGAACATCAAGATTTTGGTCGAATTTTTTAAGAATTTTCAAATTTTCAGATAGGAGGTTCCATATAAGGTCAAAAACTACATACTCAGATCTTCACCAAACATTGCAGGAATACATTGGATGTCAAGACACGTGGAAAAAACGTACAAAACAAGAGATTGGGGTCATCAAGATTTTGCACGGATTTTTTAGGAATTTTCAAATTTTCAGATGGGAGGTTCCAGATAAGGTCAAAAACTACATACTCAGATCTTCACCAAACTTTGCAGGGATACATTGGATGTCAAGACACGTGGAAAAAACGTACAAAACAAGAGATTGGAGACATCAAGATTTTGGACGAATTTTTTAAGAATTTTCAAATTTTCAGATAGGAGGTTCCATATAAGGTCAAAAACTACATACTCAGATCTTCACCAAACTTTGCATGGATACATTATGTGTCAAGACACGTGGAAAAATCGTACAAAACAAAAGATTGGAGACATCAAGATTTTGGTCGAATTTTTTAAGAATTTTCAAATTTTCAGATGGGAGGTTCCAGATAAGGTCAAAAACTACATACTCAGATCTTCACCAAACTTTGCAGGGATACATTGGATGTCAAGACACGTGGAAAAAACGTACAAAAAAGAGATTGGAGACATCAAGATTTTTTACGAATTTTTTAACAATTTTCAAATTTTCAGAAAGGATGTTCCAGATAAGGTCAAAAACGACATGCTCAGATCTTCACCAAACTTTGCAGGGATACATTGGATATCAAGACACGTGGAAAAAACGTACAAAACAAGAGATTGGAGACATCAAAATTTTGGACGAATTTTTTAAGAATTTTCAAATTTTCAGATAGGAGGTTCCAGATAAGGTCAAAAACTACAAACACAGATCTTCACCAAACTTTGCAGGGATACATTGGATGTCAAGACACGTGGAAAAAACGTACAAAACAAGAGATTGGGGTCATCAAGATTTTGGACGGATTTTTTAGGAATTTTCAAATTTTCAGATGGGAGGTTCCAGATAAGGTCAAAAACTACATACTCAGATCTTCACCAAACATTGCAGGGATACATTGGATGTCAAGACACGTGGAAAAAACGTACAAAACAAGAGATTGGAGACATCAATATTTTGGACGAATTTTTAAAGAATTTTCAAATTTTCAGATAGGAGGTTCCAGATGAGGTCAAAAACTACATAGTCAGATCTTCACCAAACTTTGCAGGAATACTTTGCATGTCAAGACACGTGGAAAAAACGTACAAAACAAGAGATCGGAGACATCAAGATTTTCGACGAATTTTTTAAGAATTTTCAAATTTTCAGATGGGAGGTTCCAGATAAGGTCAAAAACGACATACTCAGATCTTCACCAAACTTTGCATGGATACATTGGATGTCAAGACACGTGGAAAAAACATACAAAACATAGGATTGGTGACATCAAGATTTTGGACGAATTTTTTAAGAATTTTCAAATTTTCAGATAGGAGGTTCCATATAAGGTCAAAAACTACATACTCAGATCTTCACCAAACTTTGCAGGGATACATTGGATGTCAAGACACGTGGAAAAAACGTACAAAACAAGAGATTGGAGACATCAAGATTTTCGACGAATTTTTTAAGAATTTTCAAATTTTCAGAAAGGATGTTCCAGATAAGGTCAAAAACGACATACTCAGATCTTCACCAAACTTTGCAGGGATACATTGGAGGTCGAGACACGTGGAAAAAACGTACAAAACAAGAGATTGGAGACATCAAGATTTTGGACGAATTTTTGAAGAATTTTCAAATTTTCAGATAGGAGGTTCCAGATAAGGTCAAAAACTACATACTCAGATCTCAACCAAACATTGCAGGGATACATTGGATGTCAAGACACGTGGAAAAAACATACAAAACATAGGATTGGTGACATCAAGATTTTCGACGAATTTTTTAAGAATTTTCAAATTTTCAGATAGGAGGTTCCATATAAGGTCAAAAACTAGATGCTCAGATCTTCACCAAACTTTGCAGGGATACATTGGATGTCAAGACACGTGGAAAAAACGTACAAAACAAGAGATTGGAGACATCAAGATTATGGACGAATTTTTTGAGAATTTTCAAATTTTCAGAAAGGAGGTTCCATATAAGGTCAAAAACTACATACTCAGATCTCCACCAAACATTGCAGGGATACATTGGATGTCAAGACACGTGGAAAAAACGTACAAAGCAAGAGATTGGAGATATCAAGATTTTCGACGAATTTTTGAAAAATTTTCAAATTTTCAGATAGGAGGTTCCAGATAAGGTCAAAAACTACATACTCAGATCTTCACCAAACGTTGCAGGGATACTTTGCATGTCAAGACACGTGGAAAAAACGTACAAAACAAGATATTGGAGACATCAAGATTTTCGACGAATTTTTTAAGAATTTTCAAATTTTCGGATGGGAGGTTCCAGATAAGGTCAAAAACGACATACTCAGATCTTCACCAAACTTTGCATGGATACATTGGATGTCAAGACACGTGGAAAAAACGTACAAAACAAGAGATTGGAGACATCAAGATTTTGGACGAATTTTTTAAGAATTCTCAAATTTTCAGAAAGGAGGTTCCATATAAGGTCAAAAACTACATACTCAGATCTTCACCAAACTTTGCAGGGATACATTGGATGTCAAGACACGTGGAAAAAACGTACAAAACAAGAGATTGGGGTCTTCAAGATTTTGGACGAATTTTTTAAGAATTTTCAAATTTTCAGAAAGGAGGTTCCATATAAGGTCAAAAACTACATACTCAGATCTTCACCAAACTTTGCAGGGATACATTGAATGTCAAGACACGTGGAAAAAACGTACAAAACAAGAGATTGTGGTCATCAAGATTTTGGACGGATTTTTTAGGAATTTTCAAATTTTCAGATGGGAGGTTCCAGATAAGGTCAAAAACTACATACTCAGATCTTCACCAAACTTTGCAGGGATACATTGGATGTCAAGACACGTGGAAAAAACGTACAAAACAAGAGATTGGAGACATCAAGATTTTGGACGAATTTTTTAAGAATTTTCAAATTTTCAGATAGGAGGTTCCATATAAGGTCAAAAACTACATACTCAGATCTTCACCAAACTTTGCATGGATACATTATGTGTCAAGACACGTGGAAAAAACGTACAAAACAAGAGATTGGAGACATCAAGATTTTGGTCGAATTTTTTAAGAATTTTCAAATTTTCAGATGGGAGGTTCCAGATAAGGTCAAAAACTACATACTCAGATCTTCACCAAACTTTGCAGGGATACATTGTATGTCAAGACACGTGGAAAAAACGTACAAAACAAGAGATAGGAGACATCAAGATTTTGGACGAATTTTTTAACAATTTTCAAATTTTCAGAAAGGATGTTCCAGATAAGGTCAAAAACGACATACTCAGATCATCACCAAACTTTGCAGGGATACATTGGATATCAAGACACGTGGAAAAAACGTACAAAACAAGAGATTGGAGACATCAAGATTTTGGACGAATTTTTTAAGAATTTTCAAATTTTCAGATAGGAGGTTCCAGATAAGGTCAAAAACTACATACTCAGATCTTCACCAAACTTTGCAGGGATACATTGGATGTCAAGACACGTGGAAAAAACGTACAAAACAAGAGATTGGAGACATCAAGATTTTGGACGAATTTTTTAAGAATTTTCAAATTTTCAGATAGGAGGTTCCAGATGAGGTCAAAAACTACATACTCAGATCTTCACCAAACTTTGCAGGAATACTTTGCATGTCAAGACACGTGGAAAAAACGTACAAAACAAGAGATCGGAGACATCAAGATTTTCGACGAATTTTTTAAGAATTTTCAAATTTTCAGATGGGAGGTTCCAGATAAGGTCAAAAACGACATACTCAGATCTTCACCAAACTTTGCAGGGATCCATTGGAGGTCGAGACACGTGGAAAAAACGTACAAAACAAGAGATTGGAGACATCAAGATTTTGGACTAATTTTTTAAGAATTTTCAAATTTTCAGAAAGGATGTTCCAGATAAGGTCAAAAACGACATACTCAGATCTTCACCAAACTTTGCAGGGATCCATTGGAGGTCGAGACACGTGGAAAAAACGTACAAAACAAGAGATTGGAGACATCAAGATTTTGGACGAATTTTTGAAGAATTTTCAAATTTTCAGATAGGAGGTTCCAGATAAGGTCTAAAACTACATACTCAGATCTCCACCAAACATTGCAGGAATACATTGGATGTCAAGACACGTGGAAAAAACGTACAAAACAAGAGATTGGAGACATCAAGATTTTCGACGAATTTTTGAAGAATTTTCAAATTTTCAGATAGGAGGTTCCAGATAAGGTCAAAAACTACATACTCAGATCTTCACCAAACGTTGCAGGGATACTTTGCATGTCAAGACACGTGGAAAAAACGTACAAAACAAAAGATTGGAGACATCAAGATTTTCGACGAATTTTTTAAGAATTTTCAAATTTTCAGATGGGAGGTTCCAGATAAGGTCAAAAACGACATACTCAGATCTTCACCAAACTTTGCATGGATACATTGGATGTCAAGACACGTGGAAAAAACGTACAAAACAAGAGATTGGAGACATCAAGATTTTGGACGAATTTTTTAAGAATTCTCAAATTTTCAGAAAGGAGGTTCCATATAAGGTCAAAAACTACATACTCAGATCTTCACCAAACTTTGCAGGGATACTTTGGATGTCAAGACACGTGGAAAAAACGTACAAAACAAGAGATTGGGGTCATCAAGATTTTGGACGAATTTTTTAAGAATTTTCAAATTTTCAGATGGGAGGTTCAATATAAGGTCAAAAACTACATACTCAGATCTTCACCAAACTTTGCATGGATACATTGGATGTCAAGACACGTGGAAAAAACATACAAAACATAGGATTCGGAACATCAAGATTTTGGTCGAATTTTTTAAGAATTTTCAAATTTTCAGATAGGAGGTTCAATATAAGGTCAAAAACTACATACTCAGATCTTCACCAAACTTTGCATGGATACATTATGTGTCAAGACACGTGGAAAAAACGTACAAAACAAAAGATTGGAGACATCAAGATTTTGGTCGAATTTTTTAAGAATTTTCAAATTTTCAGATGGGAGGTTCCAGATAAGGTCAAAAACTACATACTCAGATCTTCACCAAACTTTGCAGGGATACATTGGATGTCAAGACACGTGGAAAAAACGTACAAAAAAGAGATTGGAGACATCAAGATTTTGGACGAATTTTTTAACAATTTTCAAATTTTCAGAAAGGATGTTCCAGATAAGGTCAAAAACGACATACTCAGATCTTCACCAAACTTTGCAGGGATACATTGGATATCAAGACACGTGGAAAAAACGTACAAAACAAGAGATTGGAGACATCAAGATTTTGGACGAATTTTTTAAGAATTTTCAAATTTTCAGATAGGAGGTTCCAGATAAGGTCAAAAACTACATACTCAGATCTTCACCAAACTTTGCAGGGATACATTGGATATCAAGACACGTGGAAAAAACGTACAAAACAAGAGATTGGAGACATCAAGATTTTGGACGAATTTTTTAAGAATTTTCAAATTTTCAGATAGGAGGTTCCAGATGAGGTCAAAAACTACATACTCAGATCTTCACCAAACTTTGCAGGAATACTTTGCATGTCAAGACACGTGGAAAAAACGTACAAAACAAGAGATCGGAGACATCAAGATTTTCGACGAATTTTTTAAGAATTTTCAAATTTTCAGATGGGAGGTTCCAGATAAGGTCAAAAACGACATACTCAGATCTTCACCAAACTTTGCAGGGATCCATTGGAGGTCGAGACACGTGGAAAAAACGTACAAAACAAGAGATTGGAGACATCAAGATTTTGGACGAATTTTTTAAGAATTTTCAAATTTTCAGATAGGAGGTTCCATATAAGGTCAAAAACTACATACTCAGATCTTCACCAAACTTTGCAGGGATACATTGGATGTCAAGACACGTGGAAAAAACGTACAAAACAAGAGATTGGAGACATCAAGATTTTGGACGATTTTTTTAAAAATTTTCAAATTTTCAGAAATGCGGTTCCAGATAAGGTCAAAAACTACATACTCAGATCTTCACCAAACTTTGCAGGGATACATTGGATGTCAAGACACGTGGAAAAAACGTACAAAACAAGAGATTCGGGTCAACAAGATTTTGGACGGATTTTTTAGGAATTTTCAAATTTTCAGATGGGAGGTTCCAGATAAGGTCAAAAACTACATACTCAGATCTTCACCAAACTCTGCAGGGATACATTGTATGTCAAGACACGTGGAAAAAACATACCAAACATAGGATTGGAGACATCAAGATTTTGTTAAATTCTTTTAAGAATTTTCAAATTTTCAGATAGGAGGTTCCATATAAGGTCAAAAACTACATACTCAGATCTTCACCAAACATTGCAGGGATACATTGGATGTCAAGACACGTGGAAAGAACGTACAAAACAAGAGATTGGAGACATCAAGATTTTGGACGAATTTTTTAAGAATTTTCAAATTTTCAGATAGGAGGCTCCATATAAGGTCAAAAACTACATACTCAGATCTTCACCAAACATTGCAGGGATACATTGGATGTCAAGACACGTGGAAAAAACGTACAAAACAAGAGATTGGAGACATCAAGATTTTGGACGAATTTTTTAAGAATTTTCAAATTTTCAGATAGGAGGTTCCAGATAAGGTCAAAAACTACATACTCAGATCTTCACCAAACGTTGCAGGGATACTTTGCATGTCAAGACACGTGGAAAAAACGTACAAAACAAGAGATTGGAGACATCAAGATTTTCGACGAATTTTTTAAGAATTTTCAAATTTTCAGATGGGAGGTTCCAGATAAGGTCAAAAACGACATACTCAGATCTTCACCAAACTTTGCATGGATACATTGGATGTCAAGACACGTGGAAAAAACGTACAAAACAAGAGATTGGGGTCATCAAGATTTTGCACGGATTTTTTAAGAATTTTCAAATTTTCAGATAGGAGGTTCCATATAAGGTCAAAAACTACATACTCAGATCTTCACCAAACTTTGCAGGGATACATTGGATGTCAAGACACGTGGAAAAAACGTACAAAACAAGAGATTGGAGACATCAAGATTTTCGACGAATTTTTTAAGAATTTTCAAATTTTCAGAAAGGATGTTCCAGATAAGGTCAAAAACGACATACTCAGATCTTCACCAAACTTTGCAGGGATACATTGGAGGTCGAGACACGTGGAAAAAACGTACAAAACAAGAGATTGGAGACATCAAGATTTTGGACGAATTTTTGAAGAATTTTCAAATTTTCTGATAGGAGGTCCCAGATAAGGTCAAAAACTACATACTCAGATCTCCACCAAACATTGCAGGGATACATTGGATGTCAAGACACGTGGAAAAAACGTACAAAACAAGAGATTGGAGACATCAAGATTTTCGACGAATTTTTGAAGAATTTTCAAATTTTCAGATAGGAGGTTCCAGATAAGGTCAAAAACTACATACTCAGATCTTCACCAAACGTTGCAGGGATACTTTGCATGTCAAGACACGTGGAAAAAACGTACAAAACAAGAGATTGGAGACATCAAGATTTTCGACGAATTTTTTAAGAATTTTCAAATTTTCAGATGGGAGGTTCCAGATAAGGTCAAAAACGACATACTCAGATCTTCACCAAACTTTGCATGGATACATTGGATGTCAAGACACGTGGAAAAAACGTACAAAACAAGAGATTGGGGTCATCAAGATTTTGCACGGATTTTTTAAGAATTTTCAAATTTTCAGATGGGAGGTTCCAGATAAGGTCAAAAACGACATACTCAGATCTTCACCAAACTTTGCATGGATACATTGGATGTCAAGACACGTGGAAAAAACGTACAAAACAAGAGATTGGAGACATCAAGATTTTGGACGAATTTTTTAAGAATTCTCAAATTTTCAGAAAGGAGGTTCCATATAAGGTCAAAAACTACATACTCAGATCTTCACCAAACTTTGCAGGGATACTTTGGATGTCAAGACACGTGGAAAAAACGTACAAAACAAGAGATTGGGGTCATCAAGATTTTGGACGAATTTTTTAAGAATTTTCAAATTTTCAGATGGGAGGTTCAATATAAGGTCAAAAACTACATACTCAGATCTTCACCAAACTTTGCATGGATACATTGGATGTCAAGACACGTGGAAAAAACATACAAAACATAGGATTCGGAACATCAAGATTTTGGTCGAATTTTTTAAGAATTTTCAAATTTTCAGATAGGAGGTTCCATATAAGGTCAAAAACTACATACTCAGATCTTCACCAAACATTGCAGGAATACATTGGATGTCAAGACACGTGGAAAAAACGTACAAAACAAGAGATTGGGGTCATCAAGATTTTGCACGGATTTTTTAGGAATTTTCAAATTTTCAGATGGGAGGTTCCAGATAAGGTCAAAAACTACATACTCAGATCTTCACCAAACTTTGCAGGGATACATTGGATGTCAAGACACGTGGAAAAAACGTACAAAACAAGAGATTGGAGACATCAAGATTTTGGACGAATTTTTTAAGAATTTTCAAATTTTCAGATAGGAGGTTCCATATAAGGTCAAAAACTACATACTCAGATCTTCACCAAACTTTGCATGGATACATTATGTGTCAAGACACGTGGAAAAAACGTACAAAACAAAAGATTGGAGACATCAAGATTTTGGTCGAATTTTTGAAGAATTTTCAAATTTTCAGATGGGAGGTTCCAGATAAGGTCAAAAACTACATACTCAGATCTTCACCAAACTTTGCAGGGATACATTGGATGTCAAGACACGTGGAAAAAACGTACAAAAAAGAGATTGGAGACATCAAGATTTTGGACGAATTTTTTAACAATTTTCAAATTTTCAGAAAGGATGTTCCAGATAAGGTCAAAAACGACATACTCAGATCTTCACCAAACTTTGCAGGGATACATTGGATATCAAGACACGTGGAAAAAACGTACAAAACAAGAGATTGGAGACATCAAGATTTTGGACGAATTTTTTAAGAATTTTCAAATTTTCAGATAGGAGGTTCCAGATAAGGTCAAAAACTACATACTCAGATCTTCACCAAACTTTGCAGGGATACATTGGATGTCAAGACACGTGGAAAAAACGTACAAAACAAGAGATTGGGGTCATCAAGATTTTGGACGGATTTTTTAGGAATTTTCAAATTTTCAGATGGGAGGTTCCAGATAAGGTCAAAAACTACATACTCAGATCTTCACCAAACATTGCAGGGATACATTGGATGTCAAGACACGTGGAAAAAACGTACAAAACAAGAGATTGTTGACATCAATATTTTGGACGAATTTTTAAAGAATTTTCAAATTTTCAGATAGGAGGTTCCAGATGAGGTCAAAAACTACATAGTCAGATCTTCACCAAACTTTGCAGGAATACTTTGCATGTCAAGACACGTGGAAAAAACGTACAAAACAAGAGATCGGAGACATCAAGATTTTCGACGAATTTTTTAAGAATTTTCAAATTTTCAGATGGGAGGTTCCAGATAAGGTCAAAAACGACATACTCAGATCTTCACCAAACTTTGCATGGATACATTGGATGTCAAGACACGTGGAAAAAACATACAAAACATAGGATTGGTGACATCAAGATTTTGGACGAATTTTTTAAGAATTTTCAAATTTTCAGATAGGAGGTTCCATATAAGGTCAAAAACTACATACTCAGATCTTCACCAAACTTTGCAGGGATACATTGGATGTCAAGACACGTGGAAAAAACGTACAAAACAAGAGATTGGAGACATCAAGATTTTCGACGAATTTTTTAAGAATTTTCAAATTTTCAGAAAGGATGTTCCAGATAAGGTCAAAAACGACATACTCAGATCTTCACCAAACTTTGCAGGGATACATTGGAGGTCGAGACACGTGGAAAAAACGTACAAAACAAGAGATTGGAGACATCAAGATTTTGGACGAATTTTTGAAGAATTTTCAAATTTTCAGATAGGAGGTTCCAGATAAGGTCAAAAACTACATACTCAGATCTCAACCAAACATTGCAGGGATACATTGGATGTCAAGACACGTGGAAAAAACATACAAAACATAGGATTGGTGACATCAAGATTTTCGACGAATTTTTTAAGAATTTTCAAATTTTCAGATAGGAGGTTCCATATAAGGTCAAAAACTACATGCTCAGATCTTCACCAAACTTTGCAGGGATACATTGGATGTCAAGACACGTGGAAAAAACGTACAAAACAAGAGATTGGAGACATCAAGATTATGGACGAATTTTTTGAGAATTTTCAAATTTTCAGAAAGGAGGTTCCATATAAGGTCAAAAACTACATACTCAGATCTTCACCAAACTTTGCAGGGATACATTGGATGTCAAGACACGTGGAAAAAACGTACAAAACAAGAGATAGGAGACATCAAGATTTTCGACGAATTTTTTAAGAATTTTCAAATTTTCAGAAAGGATGTTCCAGATAAGGTCAAAAACTACATACTCAGATCTTCACCAAACTTTGCAGGGATACATTGGATATCAAGACACGTGGAAAAAACGTACAAAACAAGAGATTGGAGACATCAAGATTTTGGACGAATTTTTTAAGAATTTTCAAATTTTCAGATAGGAGGTTCCAGATAAGGTCAAAAACGACATACTCAGATCTTCACCAAACTTTGCAGGGATACATTGGATGTCAAGACACGTGGAAAAAACGTACAAAACAAGAGATTGGGGTCATCAAGATTTTGGACGGATTTTTTAGGAATTTTCAAATTTTCAGATGGGAGGTTCCAGATAAGGTCAAAAACTACATACTCAGATCTTCACCAAACATTGCAGGGATACATTGGATGTCAAGACACGTGGAAAAAACGTACAAAACAAGAGATTGGAGACATCAAAATTTTGGACGAATTTTTTAAGAATTTTCAAATTTTCAGATAGGAGGTTCCAGATGAGGTCAAAAACTACATACTCAGATCTTCACCAAACTTTGCAGGAATACTTTGCATGTCAAGACACGTGGAAAAAACGTACAAAACAAGAGATCGGAGACATCAAGATTTTCGACGAATTTTTTAAGAATTTTCAAATTTTCAGATGGGAGGTTCCAGATAAGGTCAAAAACGACATACTCAGATCTTCACCAAACTTTGCATGGATACATTGGATGTCAAGACACGTGGAAAAAACATACAAAACATAGGATTGGTGACATCAAGATTTTGGACGAATTTTTTAAGAATTTTCAAATTTTCAGATAGGAGGTTCCATATAAGGTCAAAAACTACATACTCAGATCTTCACCAAACTTTGCATGGATACATTATGTGTCAAGACACGTGGAAAAAACGTACAAAACAAAAGATTGGAGACATCAAGATTTTGGTCGAATTTTTTAAGAATTTTCAAATTTTCAGATGGGAGGTTCCAGATAAGGTCAAAAACTACATACTCAGATCTTCACCAAACTTTGCAGGGATACATTGGATGTCAAGACACGTGGAAAAAACGTACAAAAAAGAGATTGGAGACATCAAGATTTTGGACGAATTTTTTAACAATTTTCAAATTTTCAGAAAGGATGTTCCAGATAAGGTCAAAAACGACATACTCAGATCTTCACCAAACTTTGCAGGGATACATTGGATATCAAGACACGTGGAAAAAACGTACAAAACAAGAGATTGGAGACATCAAGATTTTGGACGAATTTTTTAAGAATTTTCAAATTTTCAGATAGGAGGTTCCAGATAAGGTCAAAAACTACATACTCAGATCTTCACCAAACTTTGCAGGGATACATTGGATGTCAAGACACGTGGAAAAAACGTACAAAACAAGAGATTGGGGTCATCAAGATTTTGGACGGATTTTTTAGGAATTTTCAAATTTTCAGATGGGAGGTTCCAGATAAGGTCAAAAACTACATACTCAGATCTTCACCAAACATTGCAGGGATACATTGGATGTCAAGACACGTGGAAAAAACGTACAAAACAAGAGATTGGAGACATCAAAATTTTGGACGAATTTTTTAAGAATTTTCAAATTTTCAGATAGGAGGTTCCAGATGAGGTCAAAAACTACATACTCAGATCTTCACCAAACTTTGCAGGAATACTTTGCATGTCAAGACACGTGGAAAAAACGTACAAAACAAGAGATCGGAGACATCAAGATTTTCGACGAATTTTTTAAGAATTTTCAAATTTTCAGATGGGAGGTTCCAGATAAGGTCAAAAACGACATACTCAGATCTTCACCAAACTTTGCATGGATACATTGGATGTCAAGACACGTGGAAAAAACATACAAAACATAGGATTGGTGACATCAAGATTTTGGACGAATTTTTTAAGAATTTTCAAATTTTCAGATAGGAGGTTCCATATAAGGTCAAAAACTACATACTCAGATCTTCACCAAACTTTGCAGGGATACATTGGATGTCAAGACACGTGGAAAAAACGTACAAAACAAGAGATTGGAGACATCAAGATTATGGACGAATTTTTTGAGAATTTTCAAATTTTCAGAAAGGAGGTTCCATATAAGGTCAAAAACTACATACTCAGATCTTCACCAAACTTTGCAGGGATACATTGGATGTCAAGACACGTGGAAAAAACGTACAAAAAAGAGATTGGAGACATCAAGATTTTGGACGAATTTTTTAACAATTTTCAAATTTTCAGAAAGGATGTTCCAGATAAGGTCAAAAACGACATACTCAGATCTTCACCAAACTTTGCAGGGATACATTGGATATCAAGACACGTGGAAAAAACGTACAAAACAAGAGATTGGAGACATCAAGATTTTGGACGAATTTTTTAAGAATTTTCAAATTTTCTGATAGGAGGTCCCAGATAAGGTCAAAAATTACATACTCAGATCTCCACCAAACATTGCAGGGATACATTGGATGTCAAGACACGTGGAAAAAACGTACAAAACAAGAGATTGGAGACATCAAGATTTTCGACGAATTTTTGAAGAATTTTCAAATTTTCAGATAGGAGGTTCCAGATAAGGTCAAAAACTACATACTCAGATCTTCACCAAACTTTGCAGGGATACTTTGCATGTCAAGACACGTGGAAAAAACGTACAAAACAAGAGATTGGAGACATCAAGATTTTCGACGAATTTTTTAAGAATTTTCAAATTTTCAGATGGGAGGTTCCAGATAAGGTCAAAAACGACATACTCAGATCTTCACCAAACTTTGCATGGATACATTGGATGTCAAGACACGTGGAAAAAACGTACAAAACAAGAGATTGGGGTCATCAAGATTTTGCACGGATTTTTTAAGAATTTTCAAATTTTCAGATGGGAGGTTCCAGATAAGGTCAAAAACTACATACTCAGATCTTCACCAAACTTTGCAGGGATACATTGGATGTCAAGACACGTGGAAAAAACGTACAAAACAAGAGATTGGAGACATCAAGATTTTGGACGAATTTTTTAAGAATTTTCAAATTTTCAGATAGGAGGTTCCATATAAGGTCAAAAACTACATACTCAGATCTTCACCAAACTTTGCATGGATACATTATGTGTCAAGACACGTGGAAAAAACGTACAAAACAAAAGATTGGAGACATCAAGATTTTGGTCGAATTTTTTAAGAATTTTCAAATTTTCAGATGGGAGGTTCCAGATAAGGTCAAAAACTACATACTCAGATCTTCACCAAACTTTGCAGGGATACATTGGATGTCAAGACACGTGGAAAAAACGTACAAAAAAGAGATTGGAGACATCAAGATTTTGGACGAATTTTTTAACAATTTTCAAATTTTCAGAAAGGATGTTCCAGATAAGGTCAAAAACGACATACTCAGATCTTCACCAAACTTTGCAGGGATACATTGGATATCAAGACACGTGGAAAAAACGTACAAAACAAGAGATTGGAGACATCAATATTTTGGACGAATTTTTTAAGAATTTTCAAATTTTCAGATAGGAGGTTCCAGATAAGGTCAAAAACTACATACTCAGATCTTCACCAAACTTTGCAGGGATACATTGGATGTCAAGACACGTGGAAAAAACGTACAAAACAAGAGATTGGGGTCATCAAGATTTTGGACGGATTTTTTAGGAATTTTCAAATTTTCAGATGGGAGGTTCCAGATAAGGTCAAAAACTACATACTCAGATCTTCACCAAACATTGCAGGGATACATTGGATGTCAAGACACGTGGAAAAAACGTACAAAACAAGAGATTGGAGACATCAAAATTTTGGACGAATTTTTTAAGAATTTTCAAATTTTCAGATAGGAGGTTCCAGATGAGGTCAAAAACTACATACTCAGATCTTCACCAAACTTTGCAGGAATACTTTGCATGTCAAGACACGTGGAAAAAACGTACAAAACAAGAGATCGGAGACATCAAGATTTTCGACGAATTTTTTAAGAATTTTCAAATTTTCAGATGGGAGGTTCCAGATAAGGTCAAAAACGACATACTCAGATCTTCACCAAACTTTGCATGGATACATTGGATGTCAAGACACGTGGAAAAAACATACAAAACATAGGATTGGTGACATCAAGATTTTGGACGAATTTTTTAAGAATTTTCAAATTTTCAGATAGGAGGTTCCATATAAGGTCAAAAACTACATACTCAGATCTTCACCAAACTTTGCAGGGATACATTGGAGGTCGAGACACGTGGAAAAAAAGTACAAAACAAGAGATTGGGGTCATCAAGATTTTGGACGGATTTTTTAGGAATTTTCAAATTTTCAGATGGGAGGTTCCAGATAAGGTCAAAAACTACATACTCAGATCTTCACCAAACATTGCAGGGATACATTGGATGTCAAGACACGTGGAAAAAACGTACAAAACAAGAGATTGGAGACATCAAGATTTTGGACGAATTTTTTAAGAATTTTCAAATTTTCAGATAGGAGGTTCCAGATGAGGTCAAAAACTACATACTCAGATCTTCACCAAACTTTGCAGGAATACTTTGCATGTCAAGACACGTGGAAAAAACGTACAAAACAAGAGATCGGAGACATCAAGATTTTCGACGAATTTTTTAAGAATTTTCAAATTTTCAGATGGGAGGTTCCAGATAAGGTCAAAAACGACATACTCAGATCTTCACCAAACTTTGCAGGGATCCATTGGAGGTCGAGACACGTGGAAAAAACGTACAAAACAAGAGATTGGAGACATCAAGATTTTGGACGAATTTTTTAAGAATTTTCAAATTTTCAGATAGGAGGTTCCATATAAGGTCAAAAACTACATACTCAGATCTTCACCAAACTTTGCAGGGATACATTGGATGTCAAGACACGTGGAAAAAACGTACAAAACAAGAGATTGGAGACATCAAGATTTTCGACGAATTTTTTAAGAATTTTCAAATTTTCAGAAAGGATGTTCCAGATAAGGTCAAAAACGACATACTCAGATCTTCACCAAACTTTGCAGAGATCCATTGGAGGTCGAGACACGTGGAAAAAACGTACAAAACAAGAGATTGGAGACATCAAGATTTTGGACGAATTTTTGAAGAATTTTCAAATTTTCAGATAGGAGGTTCCAGATAAGGTCTAAAACTACATACTCAGATCTCCACCAAACATTGCAGGAATACATTGGATGTCAAGACACGTGGAAAAAACGTACAAAACAAGAGATTGGAGACATCAAGATTTTCGACGAATTTTTGAAGAATTTTCAAATTTTCAGATAGGAGGTTCCAGATAAGGTCAAAAACTACATACTCAGATCTTCACCAAACGTTGCAGGGATACTTTGCATGTCAAGACACGTGGAAAAAACGTACAAAACAAAAGATTGGAGACATCAAGATTTTCGACGAATTTTTTAAGAATTTTCAAATTTTCAGATGGGAGGTTCCAGATAAGGTCAAAAACGACATACTCAGATCTTCACCAAACTTTGCATGGATACATTGGATGTCAAGACACGTGGAAAAAACGTACAAAACAAGAGATTGGAGACATCAAGATTTTGGACGAATTTTTTAAGAATTCTCAAATTTTCAGAAAGGAGGTTCCATATAAGGTCAAAAACTACATACTCAGATCTTCACCAAACTTTGCAGGGATACTTTGGATGTCAAGACACGTGGAAAAAACGTACAAAACAAGAGATTGGGGTCATCAAGATTTTGGACGAATTTTTTAAGAATTTTCAAATTTTCAGATGGGAGGTTCAATATAAGGTCAAAAACTACATACTCAGATCTTCACCAAACTTTGCATGGATACATTGGATGTCAAGACACGTGGAAAAAACATACAAAACATAGGATTCGGAACATCAAGATTTTGGTCGAATTTTTTAAGAATTTTCAAATTTTCAGATAGGAGGTTCCATATAAGGTCAAAAACTACATACTCAGATCTTCACCAAACATTGCAGGAATACATTGGATGTCAAGACACGTGGAAAAAACGTACAAAACAAGAGATTGGGGTCATCAAGATTTTGCACGGATTTTTTAGGAATTTTCAAATTTTCAGATGGGAGGTTCCAGATAAGGTCAAAAACTACATACTCAGATCTTCACCAAACTTTGCAGGGATACATTGGATGTCAAGACACGTGGAAAAAACGTACAAAACAAGAGATTGGAGACATCAAGATTTTGGACGAATTTTTTAAGAATTTTCAAATTTTCAGATAGGAGGTTCCATATAAGGTCAAAAACTACATACTCAGATCTTCACCAAACTTTGCATGGATACATTATGTGTCAAGACACGTGGAAAAAACGTACAAAACAAAAGATTGGAGACATCAACATTTTGGTCGAATTTTTTAAGAATTTTCAAATTTTCAGATGGGAGGTTCCAGATAAGGTCAAAAACTACATACTCAGATCTTCACCAAACTTTGCATGGATACATTATGTGTCAAGACACGTGGAAAAAACGTACAAAACAAGAGATTGGAGACATCAAGATATTGGTCGAATTTTTTAAGAATTTTCAAATTTTCAGATGGGAGGTTCCAGATAAGGTCAAAAACTACATACTCAGATCTTCACCAAACTTTGCAGGGATACATTGGATGTCAAGACACGTGGAAAAAACGTACAAAACAAGAGATAGGAGACATCAAGATTTTGGACGAATTTTTTAACAATTTTCAAATTTTCAGAAAGGATGTTCCAGATAAGGTCAAAAACAACATACTCAGATCTTCACCAAACTTTGCAGGGATACATTGGATATCAAGACACGTGGAAAAAACGTACAAAACAAGAGATTGGAGACATCAAGATTTTGGAAAATTTTTTAAGAATTTTCAAATTTTCAGATAGGAGGTTCCAGATAAGATCAAAAACTACATACTCAGATCTTCACCAAACTTTGCAGGGATACATTGGATGTCAAGACACGTGGAAAAAAAGTACAAAACAAGAGATTGGGGTCATCAAGATTTTGGACGGATTTTTTAGGAATTTTCAAATTTTCAGATGGGAGGTTCCAGATAAGGTCAAAAACTACATACTCAGATCTTCACCAAACATTGCAGGGATACATTGGATGTCAAGACACGTGGAAAAAACGTACAAAACAAGAGATTGGAGACATCAAGATTTTGGACGAATTTTTTAAGAATTTTCAAATTTTCAGATAGGAGGTTCGAGATGAGGTCAAAAACTACATACTCAGATCTTCACCAAACTTTGCAGGAATACTTTGCATGTCAAGACACGTGGAAAAAACGTACAAAACAAGAGATCGGAGACATCAAGATTTTCGACGAATTTTTTAAGAATTTTCAAATTTTCAGATGGGAGGTTCCAGATAAGGTCAAAAACGACATACTCAGATCTTCACCAAACTTTGCAGGGATCCATTGGAGGTCGAGACACGTGGAAAAAACGTACAAAACAAGAGATTGGAGACATCAAGATTTTGGAAGAATTTTTTAAGAATTTTCAAATTTTCAGATAGGAGGTTCCATATAAGGTCAAAAACTACATACTCAGATCTTCACCAAACTTTGCAGGGATACATTGGATGTCAAGACACGTGGAAAAAACGTACAAAACAAGAGATTGGAGACATCAAGATTTTCGACGAATTTTTTAAGAATTTTCAAATTTTCAGAAAGGATGTTCCAGATAAGGTCAAAAACGACATACTCAGATCTTCACCAAACTTTGCAGGGATCCATTGGAGGTCGAGACACGTGGAAAAAACGTACAAAACAAGAGATTGGAGACATCAAGATTTTGGACGAATTTTTTAAGAATTTTCAAATTTTCAGATAGGAGGTTCCAGATAAGGTCTAAAACTACATACTCAGATCTCCACCAAACATTGCAGGAATACATTGGATGTCAAGACACGTGGAAAAAACGTACAAAACAAGAGATTGGAGACATCAAGATTTTCGACGAATTTTTGAAGAATTTTCAAATTTTCAGATAGGAGGTTCCAGATAAGGTCAAAAACTACATACTCAGATCTTCACCAAACGTTGCAGGGATACTTTGCATGTCAAGACACGTGGAAAAAACGTACAAAACAAAAGATTGGAGACATCAAGATTTTCGACGAATTTTTTAAGAATTTTCAAATTTTCGGATGGGAGGTTCCAGATAAGGTCAAAAACGACATACTCAGATCTTCACCAAACTTTGCATGGATACATTGGATGTCAAGACACGTGGAAAAAACGTACAAAACAAGAGATTGGAGACATCAAGATTTTGGACGAATTTTTTAAGAATTCTCAAATTTTCAGAAAGGAGGTTCCATATAAGGTCAAAAACTACATACTCAGATCTTCACCAAACTTTGCAGGGATACTTTGGATGTCAAGACACGTGGAAAAAACGTACAAAACAAGAGATTGGGGTCATCAAGATTTTGGACGATTTTTTTAAGAATTTTCAAATTTTCAGATGGGAGGTTCAATATAAGGTCAAAAACTACATACTCAGATCTTCACCAAACTTTGCATGGATACATTGGATGTCAAGACACGTGGAAAAAACATACAAAACATAGGATTCGGAACATCAAGATTTTGGTCGAATTTTTTAAGAATTTTCAAATTTTCAGATAGGAGGTTCCATATAAGGTCAAAAACTACATACTCAAATCTTCACCAAACATTGCAGGAATACATTGGATGTCAAGACACGTGGAAAAAACGTACAAAACAAGAGATTGGGGTCATCAAGATTTTGCACGGATTTTTTAGGAATTTTCAAATTTTCAGATGGGAGGTTCCAGATAAGGTCAAAAACTACATACTCAGATCTTCACCAAACTTTGCAGGGATACATTGGATGTCAAGACACGTGGAAAAAACGTACAAAACAAGAGATTGGAGACATCAAGATTTTGGACGAATTTTTTAAGAATTTTCAAATTTTCAGATAGGAGGTTCCATATAAGGTCAAAAACTACATACTCAGATCTTCACCAAACTTTGCATGGATACATTATGTGTCAAGACACGTGGAAAAAACGTACAAAACAAAAGATTGGAGACATCAAGATTTTGGTCGAATTTTTTAAGAATTTTCAAATTTTCAGATGGGAGGTTCCAGATAAGGTCAAAAACTACATACTCAGATCTTCACCAAACTTTGCAGGGATACATTGGATGTCAAGACACGTGGAAAAAACGTACAAAAAAGAGATTGGAGACATCAAGATTTTGGACGAATTTTTTAACAATTTTCAAATTTTCAGAAAGGATGTTCCAGATAAGGTCAAAAACGACGTACTCAGATCTTCACCAAACTTTGCAGGGATACATTGGATATCAAGACACGTGGAAAAAACGTACAAAACAAGAGATTGGAGACATCAAGATTTTGGACGAATTTTTTAAGAATTTTCAAATTTTCAGATAGGAGGTTCCAGATAAGGTCAAAAACTACATACTCAGATCTTCACCAAACTTTGCAGGGATACATTAAATGTCAAGACACGTGGAAAAAACGTACAAAACAAGAGATTGGGGTCATCAAGATTTTGGACGGATTTTTTAGGAATTTTCAAATTTTCAGATGGGAGGTTCCAGATAAGGTCAAAAACTACATACTCAGATCTTCACCAAACATTGCAGGGATACATTGGATGTCAAGACACGTGGAAAAAACGTACAAAACAAGAGATTGGAGACATCAAAATTTTGGACGAATTTTTTAAGAATTTTCAAATTTTCAGATAGGAGGTTCCAGATGAGGTCAAAAACTACATACTCAGATCTTCACCAAACTTTGCAGGAATACTTTGCATGTCAAGACACGTGGAAAAAACGTACAAAACAAGAGATCGGAGACATCAAGATTTTCGACGAATTTTTTAAGAATTTTCAAATTTTCAGATGGGAGGTTCCAGATAAGGTCAAAAACGACATACTCAGATCTTCACCAAACTTTGCATGGATACATTGGATGTCAAGACACGTGGAAAAAACATACAAAACATAGGATTGGTGACATCAAGATTTTGGACGAATTTTTTAAGAATTTTCAAATTTTCAGATAGGAGGTTCCATATAAGGTCAAAAACTACATACTCAGATCTTCACCAAACTTTGCAGGGATACATTGGATGTCAAGACACGTGGAAAAAACGTACAAAACAAGAGATTGGAGACATCAAGATTATGGACGAATTTTTTGAGAATTTTCAAATTTTCAGAAAGGAGGTTCCATATAAGGTCAAAAACTACATACGCAGATCTTCACCAAACTTTGCAGGGATACATTGGATGTCAAGACACGTGGAAAAAACGTACAAAACAAGAGATTGGAGACATCAAGATTTTCGACGAATTTTTTAAGAATTTTCAAATTTTCAGAAAGGATGTTCCAGATAAGGTCAAAAACGACATACTCAGATCTTCACCAAACTTTGCAGGGATACATTGGAGGTCGAGACACGTGGAAAAAACGTACAAAACAAGAGATTGGAGACATCAAGATTTTGGACGAATTTTTGAAGAATTTTCAAATTTTCTGATAGGAGGTCCCAGATAAGGTCAAAAACTACATACTCAGATCTCCACCAAACATTGCAGGGATACATTGGATGTCAAGACACGTGGAAAAAACGTACAAAACAAGAGATTGGAGACATCAAGATTTTCGACGATTTTTTGAAGAATTTTCAAATTTTCAGATAGGAGGTTCCAGATAAGGTCAAAAACTACATACTCAGATCTTCACCAAACGTTGCAGGGATACTTTGCATGTCAAGACACGTGGAAAAAACGTACAAAACAAGAGATTGGAGACATCAAGATTTTCGACGAATTTTTTAAGAATTTTCAAATTTTCAGATGGGAGGTTCCAGATAAGGTCAAAAACGACATACTCAGATCTTCACCAAACTTTGCATGGATACATTGGATGTCAAGACACGTGGAAAAAACGTACAAAACAAGAGATTGGGGTCATCAAGATTTTGCACGGATTTTTTAGGAATTTTCAAATTTTCAGATGGGAGGTTCCAGATAAGGTCAAAAACTACATACTCAGATCTTCACCAAACTTTGCAGGGATACATTGGATGTCAAGACACGTGGAAAAAACGTACAAAACAAGAGATTGGAGACATCAAGATTTTGGACGAATTTTTTAAGAATTTTCAAATTTTCAGATAGGAGGTTCCAGATAAGGTCAAAAACTACATACTCAGATCTTCACCAAACTTTGCATGGATACATTATGTGTCAAGACACGTGGAAAAAACGTACAAAACAAAAGATTGGAGACATCAAGATTTTGGTCGAATTTTTTAAGAATTTTCAAATTTTCAGATGGGAGGTTCCAGATAAGGTCAAAAACTACATACTCAGATCTTCACCAAACTTTGCAGGGATACATTGCATGTCAAGACACGTGGAAAAAACGTACAAAAAAGAGATTGGAGACATCAAGATTTTGGACGAATTTTTTAACAATTTTCAAATTTTCAGAAAGGATGTTCCAGATAAGGTCAAAAACGACATACTCAGATCTTCACCAAACTTTGCAGGGATACATTGGATATCAAGACAGTGGAAAAAACGTACAAAACAAGAGATTGGAGACATCAAGATTTTGGACGAATTTTTTAAGAATTTTCAAATTTTCAGATAGGAGGTTCCAGATAAGGTCAAAAACTACATACTCAGATCTTCACCAAACTTTGCAGGGATACATTGGATGTCAAGACACGTGGAAAAAACGTACAAAACAAGAGATTGGGGTCATCAAGATTTTGGACGGATTTTTTAGGAATTTTCAAATTTTCAGATGGGAGGTTCCAGATAAGGTCAAAAACTACATACTCAGATCTTCACCAAACATTGCAGGGATACATTGGATGTCAAGACACGTGGAAAAAACGTACAAAACAAGAGATTGGAGACATCAAAATTTTGGACGAATTTTTTAAGAATTTTCAAATTTTCAGATAGGAGGTTCCAGATGAGGTCAAAAACTACATACTCAGATCTTCACCAAACTTTGCAGGAATACTTTGCATGTCAAGACACGTGGAAAAAACGTACAAAACAAGAGATTGGAGACATCAAGATTTTGGTCGAATTTTTTAAGAATTTTCAAATTTTCAGATGGGAGGTTCCAGATAAGGTCAAAAACTACATACTCAGATCTTCACCAAACTTTGCAGGGATACATTGGATGTCAAGACACGTGGAAAAAACGTACAAAACAAGAGATAGGAGACATCAAGATTTTGGACGAATTTTTTAACAATTTTCAAATTTTCAGAAAGGATGTTCCAGATAAGGTCAAAAACGACATACTCAGATCTTCACCAAACTTTGCAGGGATACATTGGATATCAAGACACGTGGAAAAAACGTACAAAACAAGAGATTGGAGACATCAAGATTTTGGACGAATTTTTTAGGAATTTTCAAATTTTCAGATAGGAGGTTCCAGATAAGGTCAAAAACTACATACTCAGATCATCACCAAACATTGCAGGGATACATTGGATGTCAAGACACGTGGAAAAAACATACAAAACAAGAGATTGGAGACATCAATATTTTGGACGAATTTTTAAAGAATTTTCAAATTTTCAGATAGGAGGTTCCAGATGAGGTCAAAAACTACATAGTCAGATCTTCACCAAACTTTGCAGGAATACTTTGCATGTCAAGACACGTGGAAAAAACGTACAAAACAAGAGATCGGAGACATCAAGATTTTGGACGAATTTTTTAAGAATTTTTAAATTTTCAGATAGGAGGTTCCATATAAGGTCAAAAACTACATACTCAGATCTTCACCAAACTTTGCATGGATACATTATGTGTCAAGACACGTGGAAAAAACGTACAAAACAAGAGATTGGAGACATCAAGATATTGGTCGAATTTTTTAAGAATTTTCAAATTTTCAGATGGGAGGTTCCAGATAAGGTCAAAAACTACATACTCAGATCTTCACCAAACTTTGCAGGGATACATTGGATGTCAAGACACGTGGAAAAAACGTACAAAACAAGAGATAGGAGACATCAAGATTTTGGACGAATTTTTTAAGAATTTTCAAATTTTCAGATAGGAGGTTCCATATAAGGTCAAAAACTACATACTCAGATCTTCACCAAACTTTGCATGGATACATTATGTGTCAAGACACGTGGAAAAAACGTACAAAACAAAAGATTGGAGACATCAAGATTTTGGTCGAATTTTTTAAGAATTTTCAAATTTTCAGATGGGAGGTTCCAGATAAGGTCAAAAACTACATACTCAGATCTTCACCAAACTTTGCAGGGATACATTGGATGTCAAGACACGTGGAAAAAACGTACAAAACAAGAGATTGGAGACATCAAGATTTTGGACGAATTTTTTAAGAATTTTTAAATTTTCAGATAGGAGGTTCCATATAAGGTCAAAAACTACATACTCAGATCTTCACCAAACTTTGCATGGATACATTATGTGTCAAGACACGTGGAAAAAACGTACAAAACAAAAGATTGGAGACATCAAGATTTTGGTCGAATTTTTTAAGAATTTTCAAATTTTCAGATGGGAGGTTCCAGATAAGGTCAAAAACTACATACTCAGATCTTCACCAAACTTTGCAGGGATACATTGGATGTCAAGACACGTGGAAAAAACGTACAAAACAAGAGATAGGAGACATCAAGATTTTGGACGAATTTTTTAACAATTTTCAAATTTTCAGAAAGGATGTTCCAGATAAGGTCAAAAACAACATACTCAGATCTTCACCAAACTTTGCAGGGATACATTGGATATCAAGACACGTGGAAAAAACGTACAAAACAAGAGATTGGAGACATCAAGATTTTGGACGAATTTTTTAAGAATTTTCAAATTTTCAGATAGGAGGTTCCAGATAAGATCAAAAACTACATACTCAGATCTTCACCAAACTTTGCAGGGATACATTGGATGTCAAGAAACGTGGAAAAAAAGTACAAAACAAGAGATTGGGGTCATCAAGATTTTGGACGGATTTTTTAGGAATTTTCAAATTTTCAGATGGGAGGTTCCAGATAAGGTCAAAAACTACATACTCAGATCTTCACCAAACATTGCAGGGATACATTGGATGTCAAGACACGTGGAAAAAACGTACAAAACAAGAGATTGGAGACATCAAGATTTTGGACGAATTTTTTAAGAATTTTCAAATTTTCAGATAGGAGGTTCCAGATGAGGTCAAAAACTACATACTCAGATCTTCACCAAACTTTGCAGGAATACTTTGCATGTCAAGACACGTGGAAAAAACGTACAAAACAAGAGATCGGAGACCTCAAGATTTTCGACGAATTTTTTAAGAATTTTCAAATTTTCAGATGGGAGGTTCCAGATAAGGTCAAAAACGACATACTCAGATCTTCACCAAACTTTGCAGGGATCCATTGGAGGTCGAGACACGTGGAAAAAACGTACAAAACAAGAGATTGGAGACATCAAGATTTTGGACGAATTTTTTAAGAATTTTCAAATTTTCAGATAGGAGGTTCCATATAAGGTCAAAAACTACATACTCAGATCTTCACCAAACTTTGCAGGGATACATTGGATGTCAAGACACGTGGAAAAAACGTACAAAACAAGAGATTGGAGACATCAAGATTTTCGACGAATTTTTTAAGAATTTTCAAATTTTCAGAAAGGATGTTCCAGATAAGGTCAAAAACGACATACTCAGATCTTCACCAAACTTTGCAGGGATCCATTGGAGGTCGAGACACGTGGAAAAAACGTACAAAACAAGAGATTGGAGACATCAAGATTTTGGACGAATTTTTGAAGAATTTTCAAATTTTCAGATAGGAGGTTCCAGATAAGGTCTAAAACTACATACTCAGATCTCCACCAAACATTGCAGGAATACATTGGATGTCAAGACACGTGGAAAAAACGTACAAAACAAGAGATTGGAGACATCAATATTTTGGACGAATTTTTAAAGAATTTTCAAATTTTCAGATAGGAGGTTCCAGATGAGGTCAAAAACTACATAGTCAGATCTTCACCAAACTTTGCAGGAATACTTTGCATGTCAAGACACGTGGAAAAAACGTACAAAACAAGAGATCGGAGACATCAAGATTTTGGACGAATTTTTTAAGAATTTTTAAATTTTCAGATAGGAGGTTCCATATAAAGTCAAAAACTACATACTCAGATCTTCACCAAACTTTGCATGGATACATTATGTGTCAAGACACGTGGAAAAAACGTACAAAACAAGAGATTGGAGACATCAAGATATTGGTCGAATTTTTTAAGAATTTTCAAATTTTCAGATGGGAGGTTCCAGATAAGGTCAAAAACTACATACTCAGATCTTCACCAAACTTTGCAGGGATACATTGGATGTCAAGACACGTGGAAAAAACGTACAAAACAAGAGATAGGAGACATCAAGATTTTGGACGAATTTTTTAACAATTTTCAAATTTTCAGAAAGGATGTTCCAGATAAGGTCAAAAACAACATACTCAGATCTTCACCAAACTTTGCAGGGATACATTGGATGTCAAGACACGTGGAAAAAACGTACAAAACAAGAGATTGGAGACATCAAGATTTTGGACGAATTTTTTAAGAATTTTCAAATTTTCAGATAGGAGGTTCCATATAAGGTCAAAAACTACATACTCAGATCTTCACCAAACTTTGCATGGATACATTATGTGTCAAGACACGTGGAAAAAACGTACAAAACAAAAGATTGGAGACATCAAGATTTTGGTCGAATTTTTTAAGAATTTTCAAATTTTCAGATGGGAGGTTCCAGATAAGGTCAAAAACTACATACTCAGATCTTCACCAAACTTTGCAGGGATACATTGGATGTCAAGACACGTGGAAAAAACGTACAAAACAAGAGATTGGAGACATCAAGATTTTGGACGAATTTTTTAAGAATTTTTAAATTTTCAGATAGGAGGTTCCATATAAGGTCAAAAACTACATACTCAGATCTTCACCAAACTTTGCATGGATACATTATGTGTCAAGACACGTGGAAAAAACGTACAAAACAAAAGATTGGAGACATCAAGATTTTGGTCGAATTTTTTAAGAATTTTCAAATTTTCAGATGGGAGGTTCCAGATAAGGTCAAAAACTACATACTCAGATCTTCACCAAACTTTGCAGGGATACATTGGATGTCAAGACACGTGGAAAAAACGTACAAAACAAGAGATAGGAGACATCAAGATTTTGGACGAATTTTTTAACAATTTTCAAATTTTCAGAAAGGATGTTCCAGATAAGGTCAAAAACAACATACTCAGATCTTCACCAAACTTTGCAGGGATACATTGGATATCAAGACACGTGGAAAAAACGTACAAAACAAGAGATTGGAGACATCAAGATTTTCGACGATTTTTTGAAGAATTTTCAAATTTTCAGATAGGAGGTTCCAGATAAGGTCAAAAACTACATACTCAGATCTTCACCAAACGTTGCAGGGATACTTTGCATGTCAAGACACGTGGAAAAAACGTACAAAACAAGAGATTGGAGACATCAAGATTTTCGACGAATTTTTTAAGAATTTTCAAATTTTCAGATGGGAGGTTCCAGATAAGGTCAAAAACGACATACTCAGATCTTCACCAAACTTTGCATGGATACATTGGATGTCAAGACACGTGGAAAAAACGTACAAAACAAGAGATTGGGGTCATCAAGATTTTGCACGGATTTTTTAGGAATTTTCAAATTTTCAGATGGGAGGTTCCAGATAAGGTCAAAAACTACATACTCAGATCTTCACCAAACTTTGCAGGGATACATTGGATGTCAAGACACGTGGAAAAAACGTACAAAACAAGAGATTGGAGACATCAAGATTTTGGACGAATTTTTTAAGAATTTTCAAATTTTCAGATAGGAGGTTCCAGATAAGGTCAAAAACTACATACTCAGATCTTCACCAAACTTTGCATGGATACATTATGTGTCAAGACACGTGGAAAAAACGTACAAAACAAAAGATTGGAGACATCAAGATTTTGGTCGAATTTTTTAAGAATTTTCAAATTTTCAGATGGGAGGTTCCAGATAAGGTCAAAAACTACATACTCAGATCTTCACCAAACTTTGCAGGGATACATTGCATGTCAAGACACGTGGAAAAAACGTACAAAAAAGAGATTGGAGACATCAAGTTTTTGGACGAATTTTTTAACAATTTTCAAATTTTCAGAAAGGATGTTCCAGATAAGGTCAAAAACGACATACTCAGATCTTCACCAAACTTTGCAGGGATACATTGGATATCAAGACACGTGGAAAAAACGTACAAAACAAGAGATTGGAGACATCAAGATTTTGGACGAATTTTTTAAGAAATTTCAAATTTTCAGATAGGAGGTTCCAGATAAGGTCAAAAACTACATACTCAGATCTTCACCAAACTTTGCAGGGATACATTGGATGTCAAGACACGTGGAAAAAACGTACAAAACAAGAGATTGGGGTCATCAAGATTTTGGACGGATTTTTTAGGAATTTTCAAATTTTCAGATGGGAGGTTCCAGATAAGGTCAAAAACTACATACTCAGATCTTCACCAAACATTGCAGGGATACATTGGATGTCAAGACACGTGGAAAAAACGTACAAAACAAGAGATTGGAGACATCAAAATTTTGGACGAATTTTTTAAGAATTTTCAAATTTTCAGATAGGAGGTTCCAGATGAGGTCAAAAACTACATACTCAGATCTTCACCAAACTTTGCAGGAATACTTTGCATGTCAAGACACGTGGAAAAAACGTACAAAACAAGAGATTGGAGACATCAAGATTTTGGTCGAATTTTTTAAGAATTTTCAAATTTTCAGATGGGAGGTTCCAGATAAGGTCAAAAACTACATACTCAGATCTTCACCAAACTTTGCAGGGATACATTGGATGTCAAGACACGTGGAAAAAACGTACAAAACAAGAGATAGGAGACATCAAGATTTTGGACGAATTTTTTAACAATTTTCAAATTTTCAGAAAGGATGTTCCAGATAAGGTCAAAAACGACATACTCAGATCTTCACCAAACTTTGCAGGGATACATTGGATATCAAGACACGTGGAAAAAACGTACAAAACAAGAGATTGGAGACATCAAGATTTTGGACGAATTTTTTAGGAATTTTCAAATTTTCAGATAGGAGGTTCCAGATAAAGTCAAAAACTACATACTCAGATCATCACCAAACATTGCAGGGATACATTGGATGTCAAGACACGTGGAAAAAACGTACAAAACAAGAGATTGGAGACATCAATATTTTGGACGAATTTTTAAAGAATTTTCAAATTTTCAGATAGGAGGTTCCAGATGAGGTCAAAAACTACATAGTCAGATCTTCACCAAACTTTGCAGGAATACTTTGCATGTCAAGACACGTGGAAAAAACGTACAAAACAAGAGATCGGAGACATCAAGATTTTGGACGAATTTTTTAAGAATTTTTAAATTTTCAGATAGGAGGTTCCATATAAGGTCAAAAACTACATACTCAGATCTTCACCAAACTTTGCATGGATACATTATGTGTCAAGACACGTGGAAAAAACGTACAAAACAAGAGATTGGAGACATCAAGATATTGGTCGAATTTTTTAAGAATTTTCAAATTTTCAGATGGGAGGTTCCAGATAAGGTCAAAAACTACATACTCAGATCTTCACCAAACTTTGCAGGGATACATTGGATGTCAAGACACGTGGAAAAAACGTACAAAACAAGAGATAGGAGACATCAAGATTTTGGACGAATTTTTTAACAATTTTCAAATTTTCAGAAAGGATGTTCCAGATAAAGTCAAAAACAACATACTCAGATCTTCACCAAACTTTGCAGGGATACATTGGATGTCAAGACACGTGGAACAAACGTACAAAACAAGAGATTGGAGACATCAAGATTTTGGATGAATTTTTTAAGAATTTTCAAATTTTCAGATAGGAGGTTCCATATAAGGTCAAAAACTACATACTCAGATCTTCACCAAACTTTGCATGGATACATTATGTGTCAAGACACGTGGAAAAAACGTACAAAACAAAAGATTGGAGACATCAAGATTTTGGTCGAATTTTTTAAGAATTTTCAAATTTTCAGATGGGAGGTTCCAGATAAGGTCAAAAACTACATACTCAGATCTTCACCAAACTTTGCAGGGATACATTGGATGTCAAGACACGTGGAAAAAACGTACAAAACAAGAGATTGGAGACATCAAGATTTTGGACGAATTTTTTAAGAATTTTTAAATTTTCAGATAGGAGGTTCCATATAAGGTCAAAAACTACATACTCAGATCTTCAACAAACTTTGCATGGATACATTATGTGTCAAGACACGTGGAAAAAACGTACAAAACAAAAGATTGGAGACATCAAGATTTTGGTCGAATTTTTTAAGAATTTTCAAATTTTCAGATGGGAGGTTCCAGATAAGGTCAAAAACTACATACTCAGATCTT
Source organism: Lepisma saccharinum (assembly GCF_977018435.1). Classification (NCBI taxonomy): domain Eukaryota; kingdom Metazoa; phylum Arthropoda; class Insecta; order Zygentoma; family Lepismatidae; genus Lepisma; species Lepisma saccharinum. Next base: position 60,876 of record NW_028143198.1, read on the forward strand.
CACCAAACTTTGCAGGGATACATTGGATGTCAAGACACGTGGAAAAAACGTACAAAACAAGAGATAGGAGACATCAAGATTTTGGACGAATTTTTTAACAATTTTCAAATTTTCAGAAAGGATGTTCCAGATAAGGTCAAAAACAACATACTCAGATCTTCACCAAACTTTGCAGGGATACATTGGATATCAAGACACGTGGAAAAAACGTACAAAACAAGAGATTGGAGACATCAAGATTTTGGACGAATTTTTTAAGAATTTTCAAATTTTCAGATAGGAGGTTCCAGATAAGATCAAAAACTACATACTCAGATCTTCACCAAACTTTGCAGGGATACATTGGATGTCAAGACACGTGGAAAAAAAGTACAAAACAAGAGATTGGGGTCATCAAGATTTTGGACGGATTTTTTAGGAATTTTCAAATTTTCAGATGGGAGGTTCCAGATAAGGTCAAAAACTACATACTCAGATCTTCACCAAACATTGCAGGGATACATTGGATGTCAAGACACGTGGAAAAACGTACAAAACAAGAGATTGGAGACATCAAGATTTTGGACGATTTTTTTAAGAATTTTCAAATTTTCAGATAGGAGGTTCCAGATGAGGTCAAAAACTACATACTCAGATCTTCACCAAACTTTGCAGGAATACTTTGCATGTCAAGACACGTGGAAAAAACGTACAAAACAAGAGATCGGAGACATCAAGATTTTCGACGAATTTTTTAAGAATTTTCAAATTTTCAGATGGGAGGTTCCAGATAAGGTCAAAAACGACATACTCAGATCTTCACCAACCTTTGCAGGGATCCATTGGAGGTCGAGACACGTGGAAAAAACGTACAAAACAAGAGATTGGAGACATCAAGATTTTGGACGAATTTTTTAAGAATTTTCAAATTTTCAGATAGGAGGTTCCATATAAGGTCAAAAACTACATACTCAGATCTTCACCAAACTTTGCAGGGATACATTGGATGTCAAGACACGTGGAAAAAACGTACAAAACAAGAGATTGGAGACATCAAGATTTTCGACGAATTTTTTAAGAATTTTCAAATTTTCAGAAAGGATGTTCCAGATAAGGTCAAAAACGACATACTCAGATCTTCACCAAACTTTGCAGGGATCCATTGGAGGTCGAGACACGTGGAAAAAACGTACAAAACAAGAGATTGGAGACATCAAGATTTTTTTACGAATTTTTGAAGAATTTTCAAATTTTCAGATAGGAGGTTCCAGATAAGGTCTAAAACTACATACTCAGATCTTCACCAAACTTTGCATGGATACATTATGTGTCAAGACACGTGGAAAAAACGTACAAAACAAAAGATTGGAGACATCAAGATTTTGGTCGAATTTTTTAAGAATTTTCAAATTTTCAGATGGGAGGTTCCAGATAAGGTCAAAAACTACATACTCAGATCTTCACCAAACTTTGCAGGGATACATTGGATGTCAAGACACGTGGAAAAAACGTACAAAACAAGAGATTGGAGACATCAAGATTTTGGACGAATTTTTTAAGAATTTTTAAATTTTCAGATAGGAGGTTCCATATAAGGTCAAAAACTACATACTCAGATCTTCACCAAACTTTGCATGGATACATTATGTGTCAAGACACGTGGAAAAAACGTACAAAACAAAAGATTGGAGACATCAAGATTTTGGTCGAATTTTTTAAGAATTTTCAAATTTTCAGATGGGAGGTTCCAGATAAGGTCAAAAACTACATACTCAGATCTTCACCAAACTTTGCAGGGATACATTGGATGTCAAGACACGTGGAAAAAACGTACAAAACAAGAGATAGGAGACATCAAGATTTTGGACGAATTTTTTAACAATTTTCAAATTTTCAGAAAGGATGTTCCAGATAAGGTCAAAAACAACATACTCAGATCTTCACCAAACTTTGCAGGGATACATTGGATATCAAGACACGTGGAAAAAACGTACAAAACAAGAGATTGGAGACATCAAGATTTTGGACGAATTTTTTAAGAATTTTCAAATTTTCAGATAGGAGGTTCCAGATAAGATCAAAAACTACATACTCAGATCTTCACCAAACTTTGCAGGGATACATTGGATGTCAAGACACGTGGAAAAAAAGTACAAAACAAGAGATTGGGGTCATCAAGATTTTGGACGGATTTTTTAGGAATTTTCAAATTTTCAGATGGGAGGTTCCAGATAAGGTCAAAAACTACATACTCAGATCTTCACCAAACATTGCAGGGATACATTGGATGTCAAGACACGTGGAAAAAACGTACAAAACAAGAGATTGGAGACATCAAGATTTTGGACGAATTTTTTAAGAATTTTCAAATTTTCAGATAGGAGGTTCCAGATGAGGTCAAAAACTACATACTCAGATCTTCACCAAACTTTGCAGGAATACTTTGCATGTCAAGACACGTGGAAAAAACGTACAAAACAAGAGATCGGAGACATCAAGATTTTCGACGAATTTTTTAAGAATTTTCAAATTTTCAGATGGGAGGTTCCAGATAAGGTCAAAAACGACATACTCAGATCTTCACCAAACTTTGCAGGGATCCATTGGAGGTCGAGACACGTGGAAAAAACGTACAAAACAAGAGATTGGAGACATCAAGATTTTGGACGAATTTTTTAAGAATTTTCAAATTTTCAGATAGGAGGTTCCATATAAGGTCAAAAACTACATACTCAGATCTTCACCAAACTTTGCAGGGATACATTGGATGTCAAGACACGTGGAAAAAACGTACAAAACAAGAGATTGGAGACATCAAGATTTTCGACGAATTTTTTAAGAATTTTCAAATTTTCAGAAAGGATGTTCCAGATAAGGTCAAAAACGACATACTCAGATCTTCACCAAACTTTGCAGGGATCCATTGGAGGTCGAGACACGTGGAAAAAACGTACAAAACAAGAGATTGGAGACATCAAGATTTTGGACGAATTTTTGAAGAATTTTCAAATTTTCAGATAGGAGGTTCCAGATAAGGTCTAAAACTACATACTCAGATCTCCACCAAACATTGCAGGAATACATTGGATGTCAAGACACGTGGAAAAAACGTACAAAACAAGAGATTGGAGACATCAATATTTTGGACGAATTTTTAAAGAATTTTCAAATTTTCAGATAGGAGGTTCCAGATGAGGTCAAAAACTACATAGTCAGATCCTCACCAAACTTTGCAGGAATACTTTGCATGTCAAGACACGTGGAAAAAACGTACAAAACAAGAGATCGGAGACATCAAGATTTTGGACGAATTTTTTAAGAATTTTTAAATTTTCAGATAGGAGGTTCCATATAAGGTCAAAAACTACATACTCAGATCTTCACCAAACTTTGCATGGATACATTATGTGTCAAGACACGTGGAAAAAACGTACAAAACAAGAGATTGGAGACATCAAGATATTGGTCGAATTTTTTAAGAATTTTCAAATTTTCAGATGGGAGGTTCCAGATAAGGTCAAAAACTACATACTCAGATCTTCACCAAACTTTGCAGGGATACATAGGATGTCAAGACACGTGGAAAAAACGTACAAAACAAGAGATAGGAGACATCAAGATTTTGGACGAATTTTTTAACAATTTTCAAATTTTCAGAAAGGATGTTCCAGATAAGGTCAAAAACAACATACTCAGATCTTCACCAAACTTTGCAGGGATACATTGGATGTCAAGACACGTGGAAAAAACGTACAAAACAAGAGATTGGAGACATCAAGATTTTGGACGAATTTTTTAAGAATTTTCAAATTTTCAGATAGGAGGTTCCATATAAGGTCAAAAACTACATACTCAGATCTTCACCAAACTTTGCATGGATACATTATGTGTCAAGACACGTGGAAAAAACGTACAAAACAAAAGATTGGAGACATCAAGATTTTGGTCGAATTTTTTAAGAATTTTCAAATTTTCAGATGGGAGGTTCCAGATAAGGTCAAAAACTACATACTCAGATCTTCACCAAACTTTGCAGGGATACATTGGATGTCAAGACACGTGGAAAAAACGTACAAAACAAGAGATTGGAGACATCAAGATTTTGGACGAATTTTTTAAGAATTTTTAAATTTTCAGATAGGAGGTTCCATATAAGGTCAAAAACTACATACTCAGATCTTCACCAAACTTTGCATGGATACATTATGTGTCAAGACACGTGGAAAAAACGTACAAAACAAAAGATTGGAGACATCAAGATTTTGGTCGAATTTTTTAAGAATTTTCAAATTTTCAGATGGGAGGTTCCAGATAAGGTCAAAAACTACATACTCAGATCTTCACCAAACTTTGCAGGGATACATTGGATGTCAAGACACGTGGAAAAAACGTACAAAACAAGAGATAGGAGACATCAAGATTTTGGACGAATTTTTTAACAATTTTCAAATTTTCAGAAAGGATGTTCCAGATAAGGTCAAAAACAACATACTCAGATCTTCACCAAACTTTGCAGGGATACATTGGATATCAAGACACGTGGAAAAAACGTACAAAACAAGAGATTGGAGACATCAAGATTTTGGACGAATTTTTTAAGAATTTTCAAATTTTCAGATAGGAGGTTCCAGATAAGATCAAAAACTACATACTCAGATCTTCACCAAACTTTGCAGGGATACATTGGATGTCAAGACACGTGGAAAAAAAGTACAAAACAAGAGATTGGGGTCATCAAGATTTTGGACGGATTTTTTAGGAATTTTCAAATTTTCAGATGGGAGGTTCCAGATAAGGTCAAAAACTACATACTCAGATCTTCACCAAACATTGCAGGGATACATTGGATGTCAAGACACGTGGAAAAAACGTACAAAACAAGAGATTGGAGACATCAAGATTTTGGACGAATTTTTTAAGAATTTTCAAATTTTCAGATAGGAGGTTCCAGATGAGGTCAAAAACTACATACTCAGATCTTCACCAAACTTTGCAGGAATACTTTGCATGTCAAGACACGTGGAAAAAACGTACAAAACAAGAGATCGGAGACATCAAGATTTTCGACGAATTTTTTAAGAATTTTCAAATTTTCAGATGGGAGGTTCCAGATAAGGTCAAAAACGACATACTCAGATCTTCACCAAACTTTGCAGGGATCCATTGGAGGTCGAGACACGTGGAAAAAACGTACAAAACAAGAGATTGGAGACATCAAGATTTTGGACGAATTTTTTAAGAATTTTCAAATTTTCAGATAGGAGGTTCCATATAAGGTCAAAAACTACATACTCAGATCTTCACCAAACTTTGCAGGGATACATTGGATGTCAAGACACGTGGAAAAAACGTACAAAACAAGAGATTGGAGACATCAAGATTTTCGACGAATTTTTTAAGAATTTTCAAATTTTCAGAAAGGATGTTCCAGATAAGGTCAAAAACGACATACTCAGATCTTCACCAAACTTTGCAGGGATCCATTGGAGGTCGAGACACGTGGAAAAAACGTACAAAACAAGAGATTGGAGACATCAAGATTTTGGACGAATTTTTGAAGAATTTTCAAATTTTCAGATAGGAGGTTCCAGATAAGGTCTAAAACTACATACTCAGATCTCCACCAAACATTGTAGGAATACATTGGATGTCAAGACACGTGGAAAAAACGTACAAAACAAGAGATTGGAGACATCAAGATTTTCGACGAATTTTTGAAGAATTTTCAAATTTTCAGATAGGAGGTTCCAGATAAGGTCAAAAACTACATACTCAGATCTTCACCAAACGTTGCAGGGATACTTTGCATGTCAAGACACGTGGAAAAAACGTACAAAACAAAAGATTGGAGACATCAAGATTTTCGACGAATTTTTTAAGAATTTTCAAATTTTCAGATGGGAGGTTCCAGATAAGGTCAAAAACGACATACTCAGATCTTCACCAAACTTTGCATGGATACATTGGATGTCAAGACACGTGGAAAAAACGTACAAAACAAGAGATTGGGGTCATCAAGATTTTGGACGAATTTTTTAAGAATTTTCAAATTTTCAGATGGGAGGTTCCATATAAGGTCAAAAACTACATACTCAGATCTTCACCAAACTTTGCATGGATACATTGGATGTCAAGACACGTGGAAAAAACATACAAAACATAGGATTCGGAACATCAAGATTTTGGTCGAATTTTTTAAGAATTTTCAAATTTTCAGATAGGAGGTTCCATATAAGGTCAAAAACTACATACTCAGATCTTCACCAAACATTGCAGGAATACATTGGATGTCAAGACACGTGGAAAAAACGTACAAAACAAGAGATTGGGGTCATCAAGATTTTGCACGGATTTTTTAGGAATTTTCAAATTTTCAGATGGGAGGTTCCAGATAAGGTCAAAAACTACATACTCAGATCTTCACCAAACTTTGCAGGGATACATTGGATGTCAAGACACGTGGAAAAAACGTACAAAACAAGAGATTGGAGACATCAAGATTTTGGACGAATTTTTTAAGAATTTTCAAATTTTCAGATAGGAGGTTCCATATAAGGTCAAAAACTACATACTCAGATCTTCACCAAACTTTGCAGGGATACATTATGTGTCAAGACACGTGGAAAAAACGTACAAAACATAAGATTGGAGAAATCAAGATTTTGGTCGAATTTTTTAAGAATTTTCAAATTTTCAGATGGGAGGTTCCAGATAAGGTCAAAAACTACATACTCAGATCTTCACCAAACTTTGCAGGGATACATTGGATGTCAAGACACGTGGAAAAAACGTACAAAAAAGAGATTGGAGACATCAAGATTTTGGACGAATTTTTTAACAATTTTCAAATTTTCAGAAAGGATGTTCCAGATAAGGTCAAAAACGACATACTCAGATCTTCACCAAACTTTGCAGGGATACATTGGATATCAAGACACGTGGAAAAAACGTACAAAACAAGAGATTGGAGACATCAAGATTTTGGACGAATTTTTTAAGAATTTTCAAATTTTCAGATAGGAGGTTCCAGATAAGGTCAAAAACTACATACTCAGATCTTCACCAAACTTTGCAGGGATACATTGGATGTCAAGACACGTGGAAAAAACGTACAAAACAAGAGATTGGGGTCATCAAGATTTTGGACGGATTTTTTAGGAATTTTCAAATTTTCAGATGGGAGGTTCCAGATAAGGTCAAAAACTACATACTCAGATCTTCACCAAACATTGCAGGGATACATTGGATGTCAAGACACGTGGAAAAAACGTACAAAACAAGAGATTGGAGACATCAAAATTTTGGACGAATTTTTTAAGAATTTTCAAATTTTCAGATAGGAGGTTCCAGATGAGGTCAAAAACTACATACTCAGATCTTCACCAAACTTTGCAGGAATACTTTGCATGTCAAGACACGTGGAAAAAACGTACAAAACAAGAGATCGGAGACATCAAGATTTTCGACGAATTTTTTAAGAATTTTCAAATTTTCAGATGGGAGGTTCCAGATAAGGTCAAAAACGACATACTCAGATCTTCACCAAACTTTGCATGGATACATTGGATGTCAAGACACGTGGAAAAAACATACAAAACATAGGATTGGTGACATCAAGATTTTGGACGAATTTTTTAAGAATTTTCAAATTTTCAGATAGGAGGTTCCATATAAGGTCAAAAACTACATACTCAGATCTTCACCAAACTTTGCAGGGATACATTGGATGTCAAGACACGTGGAAAAAACGTACAAAACAAGAGATTGGAGACATCAAGATTATGGACGAATTTTTTGAGAATTTTCAAATTTTCAGAAAGGAGGTTCCATATAAGGTCAAAAACTACATACTCAGATCTTCACCAAACTTTGCAGGGATACATTGGATGTCAAGACACGTGGAAAAAACGTACAAAACAAGAGATTGGAGACATCAAGATTTTCGACGAATTTTTTAAGAATTTTCAAATTTTCAGAAAGGATGTTCCAGATAAGGTCAAAAACGACATACTCAGATCTTCACCAAACTTTGCAGGGATACATTGGAGGTCGAGACACGTGGAAAAAACGTACAAAACAAGAGATTGGAGACATCAAGATTTTGGACGAATTTTTGAAGAATTTTCAAATTTTCTGATAGGAGGTCCCAGATAAGGTCAAAAACTACATACTCAGATCTCCACCAAACATTGCAGGGATACATTGGATGTCAAGACACGTGGAAAAAACGTACAAAACAAGAGATTGGAGACATCAAGATTTTCGACGAATTTTTGAAGAATTTTCAAATTTTCAGATAGGAGGTTCCAGATAAGGTCAAAAACTACATACTCAGATCTTCACCAAACGTTGCAGGGATCCATTGGAGGTCGAGACACGTGGAAAAAACGTACAAAACAAGAGATTGGAGACATCAAGATTTTGGACGAATTTTTGAAGAATTTTCAAATTTTCAGATAGGAGGTTCCAGATAAGGTCTAAAACTACATACTCAGATCTCCACCAAACATTGCAGGAATACATTGGATGTCAAGACACGTGGAAAAAACGTACAAAACAAGAGATTGGAGTCATCAAGATTTTCGACGAATTTTTGAAGAATTTTCAAATTTTCAGATAGGAGGTTCCAGATAAGGTCAAAAACTACATACTCAGATCTTCACCAAACGTTGCAGGGATAATTTGCATGTCAAGACACGTGGAAAAAACGTACAAAACAAAAGATTGGAGACATCAAGATTTTCGACGAATTTTTTAAGAATTTTCAAATTTTCAGATGGGAGGTTCCAGATAAGGTCAAAAACGACATACTCAGATCTTCACCAAACTTTGCATGGATACATTGGATGTCAAGACACGTGGAAAAAACGTACAAAACAAGAGATTGGGGTCATCAAGATTTTGGACGAATTTTTTAAGAATTTTCAAATTTTTAGATGGGAGGTTCCATATAAGGTCAAAAACTACATACTCAGATCTTCACCAAACTTTGCAGGAATACTTTGCATGTCAAGACACGTGGAAAAAACGTACAAAACAAGAGATCGGAGACATCAAGATTTTCGACGAATTTTTTAAGAATTTTCAAATTTTCAGATGGGAGGTTCCAGATAAGGTCAAAAACGACATACTCAGATCTTCACCAAACTTTGCATGGATACATTGGATGTCAAGACACGTGGAAAAAACATACAAAACATAGGATTGGTGACATCAAGATTTTGGACGAATTTTTTAAGAATTTTCAAATTTTCAGATAGGAGGTTCCATATAAGGTCAAAAACTACATACTCAGATGTTCACCAAACTTTGCAGGGATACATTGGAGGTCGAGACACGTGGAAAAAAAGTACAAAACAAGAGATTGGGGTCATCAAGATTTTGGACGGATTTTTTAGGAATTTTCAAATTTTCAGATGGGAGGTTCCAGATAAGGTCAAAAACTACATACTCAGATCTTCACCAAACATTGCAGGGATACATTGGATGTCAAGACACGTGGAAAAAACGTACAAAACAAGAGATTGGAGACATCAAGATTTTGGACGAATTTTTTAAGAATTTTCAAATTTTCAGATAGGAGGTTCCAGATGAGGTCAAAAACTACATACTCAGATCTTCACCAAACTTTGCAGGAATACTTTGCATGTCAAGACACGTGGAAAAAACGTACAAAACAAGAGATCGGAGACATCAAGATTTTCGACGAATTTTTTAAGAATTTTCAAATTTTCAGATGGGAGGTTCCAGATAAGGTCAAAAACGACATACTCAGATCTTCACCAAACTTTGCAGGGATCCATTGGAGGTCGAGACACGTGGAAAAAACGTACAAAACAAGAGATTGGAGACATCAAGATTTTGGACGAATTTTTTAAGAATTTTCAAATTTTCTGATAGGAGGTTCCATATAAGGTCAAAAACTACATACTCAGATCTTCACCAAACTTTGCAGGGATACATTGGATGTCAAGACACGTGGAAAAAACGTACAAAACAAGAGATTGGAGACATCAAGATTTTCGACGAATTTTTTAAGAATTTTCAAATTTACAGAAAGGATGTTCCAAATAAGGTCAAAAACGACATACTCAGATCTTCACCAAACTTTGCAGGGATCCATTGGAGGTCGAGACACGTGGAAAAAACGTACAAAACAAGAGATTGGAGACATCAAGATTTTGGACGAATTTTTGAAGAATTTTCAAATTTTCAGATAGGAGGTTCCAGATAAGGTCTAAAACTACATACTCAGATCTCCACCAAACATTGCAGGAATACATTGGATGTCAAGACACGTGGAAAAAACGTACAAAACAAGAGATTGGAGACATCAAGATTTTCGACGAATTTTTGAAGAATTTTCAAATTTTCAGATGGAGGTTCCAGATAAGGTCAAAAACTACATACTCAGATCTTCACCAAACTTTGCAGGGATACATTGGATGTCAAGACACGTGGAAAAAACGTACAAAACAAGAGATTGGAGACATCAAGATTTTGGACGAATTTTTTAAGAATTTTCAAATTTTCAGATGGGAGGTTCCAGATAAGGTCAAAAACTACATACTCAGATCTTCACCAAACTTTGCAGGGATACATTGGATGTCAAGACACGTGGAAAAAACGTACAAAACAAGAGATTGGAGACATCAAGATTTTGGACGAATTTTTTAAGAATTTTTAAATTTTCAGATAGGAGGTTCCATATAAGGTCAAAAACTACATACTCAGATCTTCACCAAACTTTGCATGGATACATTATGTGTCAAGACACGTGGAAAAAACGTACAAAACAAAAGATTGGAGACATCAAGATTTTGGTCGAATTTTTTAAGAATTTTCAAATTTTCAGATGGGAGGTTCCAGATAAGGTCAAAAACTACATACTCAGATCTTCACCAAACTTTGCAGGGATACATTGGATGTCAAGACACGTGGAAAAAACGTACAAAACAAGAGATAGGAGACATCAAGATTTTGGACGAATTTTTTAACAATTTTCAAATTTTCAGAAAGGATGTTCCAGATAAGGTCAAAAACAACATACTCAGATCTTCACCAAACTTTGCAGGGATACATTGGATATCAAGACACGTGGAAAAAACGTACAAAACAAGAGATTGGAGACATCAAGATTTTCGACGATTTTTTGAAGAATTTTCAAATTTTCAGATAGGAGGTTCCAGATAAGGTCAAAAACTACATACTCAGATCTTCACCAAACGTTGCAGGGATACTTTGCATGTCAAGACACGTGGAAAAAACGTACAAAACAAGAGATTGGAGACATCAAGATTTTCGACGAATTTTTTAAGAATTTTCAAATTTTCAGATGGGAGGTTCCAGATAAGGTCAAAAACGACATACTCAGATCTTCACCAAACTTTGCATGGATACATTGGATGTCAAGACACGTGGAAAAAACGTACAAAACAAGAGATTGGGGTCATCAAGATTTTGCACGGATTTTTTAGGAATTTTCAAATTTTCAGATGGGAGGTTCCAGATAAGGTCAAAAACTACATACTCAGATCTTCACCAAACTTTGCATGGATACATTGGATGTCAAGACACGTGGAAAAAACGTACAAAACAAGAGATTGGAGACATCAAGATTTTGGACGAATTTTTTAAGAATTTTCAAATTTTCAGATAGGAGGTTCCAGATAAGGTCAAAAACTACATACTCAGATCTTCACCAAACTTTGCATGGATACATTATGTGTCAAGACACGTGGAAAAAACGTACAAAACAAAAGATTGGAGACATCAAGATTTTGGTCGAATTTTTTAAGAATTTTCAAATTTTCAGATGGGAGGTTCCAGATAAGGTCAAAAACTACATACTCAGATCTTCACCAAACTTTGCAGGGATACATTGCATGTCAAGACACGTGGAAAAAACGTACAAAAAAGAGATTGGAGACATCAAGATTTTGGACGAATTTTTTAACAATTTTCAAATTTTCAGAAAGGATGTTCCAGATAAGGTCAAAAACGACATACTCAGATCTTCACCAAACTTTGCAGGGATACATTGGATATCAAGACACGTGGAAAAAACGTACAAAACAAGAGATTGGAGACATCAAGATTTTGGACGAATTTTTTAAGAATTTTCAAATTTTCAGATAGGAGGTTCCAGATAAGGTCAAAAACTACATACTCAGATCTTCACCAAACTTTGCAGGGATACATTGGATGTCAAGACACGTGGAAAAAACGTACAAAACAAGAGATTGGGGTCATCAAGATTTTGGACGGATTTTTTAGGAATTTTCAAATTTTCAGATGGGAGGTTCCAGATAAGGTCAAAAACTACATACTCAGATCTTCACCAAACATTGCAGGGATACATTGGATGTCAAGACACGTGGAAAAAACGTACAAAACAAGAGATTGGAGACATCAAAATTTTGGACGAATTTTTTAAGAATTTTCAAATTTTCAGATAGGAGGTTCCAGATGAGGTCAAAAACTACATACTCAGATCTTCACCAAACTTTGCAGGAATACTTTGCATGTCAAGACACGTGGAAAAAACGTACAAAACAAGAGATTGGAGACATCAAGATTTTGGTCGAATTTTTTAAGAATTTTCAAATTTTCAGATGGGAGGTTCCAGATAAGGTCAAAAACTACATACTCAGATCTTCACCAAACTTTGCAGGGATACATTGGATGTCAAGACACGTGGAAAAAACGTACAAAACAAGAGATTGGAGACATCAATATTTTGGACGAATTTTTAAAGAATTTTCAAATTTTCAGATAGGAGGTTCCAGATGAGGTCAAAAACTACATAGTCAGATCTTCACCAAACTTTGCAGGAATACTTTGCATGTCAAGACACGTGGAAAAAACGTACAAAACAAGAGATCGGAGACATCAAGATTTTGGACGAATTTTTTAAGAATTTTTAAATTTTCAGATAGGAGGTTCCATATAAGGTCAAAAACTACATACTCAGATCTTCACCAAACTTTGCATGGATACATTATGTGTCAAGACACGTGGAAAAAACGTACAAAACAAGAGATTGGAGACATCAAGATATTGGTCGAATTTTTTAAGAATTTTCAAATTTTCAGATGGGAGGTTCCAGATAAGGTCAAAAACTACATACTCAGATCTTCACCAAACTTTGCAGGGATACATTGGATGTCAAGACACGTGGAAAAAACGTACAAAACAAGAGATAGGAGACATCAAGATTTTGGACGAATTTTTTAACAATTTTCAAATTTTCAGAAAGGATGTTCCAGATAAAGTCAAAAACAACATACTCAGATCTTCACCAAACTTTGCAGGGATACATTGGATGTCAAGACACGTGGAACAAACGTACAAAACAAGAGATTGGAGACATCAAGATTTTGGACGAATTTTTTAAGAATTTTCAAATTTTCAGATAGGAGGTTCCATATAAGGTCAAAAACTACATACTCAGATCTTCACCAAACTTTGCATGGATACATTATGTGTCAAGACACGTGGAAAAAACGTACAAAACAAAAGATTGGAGACATCAAGATTTTGGTCGAATTTTTTAAGAATTTTCAAATTTTCAGATGGGAGGTTCCAGATAAGGTCAAAAACTACATACTCAGATCTTCACCAAACTTTGCAGGGATACATTGGATGTCAAGACACGTGGAAAAAACGTACAAAACAAGAGATTGGAGACATCAAGATTTTGGACGAATTTTTTAAGAATTTTTAAATTTTCAGATAGGAGGTTCCATATAAGGTCAAAAACTACATACTCAGATCTTCACCAAACTTTGCATGGATACATTATGTGTCAAGACACGTGGAAAAAACGTACAAAACAAAAGATTGGAGACATCAAGATTTTGGTCGAATTTTTTAAGAATTTTCAAATTTTCAGATGGGAGGTTCCAGATAAGGTCAAAAACTACATACTCAGATCTTCACCAAACTTTGCAGGGATACATTGGATGTCAAGACACGTGGAAAAAACGTACAAAACAAGAGATAGGAGACATCAAGATTTTGGACGAATTTTTTAACAATTTTCAAATTTTCAGAAAGTATGTTCCAGATAAGGTCAAAAACAACATACTCAGATCTTCACCAAACTTTGCAGGGATACATTGGATATCAAGACACGTGGAAAAAACGTACAAAACAAGAGATTGGAGACATCAAGATTTTGGACGAATTTTTTAAGAATTTTCAAATTTTCAGATAGGAGGTTCCAGATAAGATCAAAAACTACATACTCAGATCTTCACCAAACTTTGCAGGGATACATTGGATGTCAAGACACGTGGAAAAAAAGTACAAAACAAGAGATTGGGGTCATCAAGATTTTGGACGGATTTTTTAGGAATTTTCAAATTTTCAGATGGGAGGTTCCAGATAAGGTCAAAAACTACATACTCAGATCTTCACCAAACATTGCAGGTATACATTGGATGTCAAGACACGTGGAAAAAACGTACAAAACAAGAGATTGGAGACATCAAGATTTTGGACGAATTTTTTAAGAATTTTCAAATTTTCAGATAGGAGGTTCCAGATGAGGTCAAAAACTACATACTCAGATCTTCACCAAACTTTGCAGGAATACTTTGCATGTCAAGACACGTGGAAAAAACGTACAAAACAAGAGATCGGAGACATCAAGATTTTCGACGAATTTTTTAAGAATTTTCAAATTTTCAGATGGGAGGTTCCAGATAAGGTCAAAAACGACATACTCAGATCTTCACCAAACTTTGCAGGGATCCATTGGAGGTCGAGACACGTGGAAAAAACGTACAAAACAAGAGATTGGAGACATCAAGATTTTGGACGAATTTTTTAAGAATTTTCAAATTTTCAGATAGGAGGTTCCATATAAGGTCAAAAACTACATACTCAGATCTTCACCAAACTTTGCAGGGATACATTGGATGTCAAGACACGTGGAAAAAACGTACAAAACAAGAGATTGGAGACATCAAGATTTTCGACGAATTTTTTTAGAATTTTCAAATTTTCAGAAAGGATGTTCCAGATAAGGTCAAAAACGACATACTCAGATCTTCACCAAACTTTGCATTGATCCATTGGAGGTCGAGACACGTGGAAAAAACGTACAAAACAAGAGATTGGAGACATCAAGATTTTGGACGAATTTTTTAAGAATTTTTAAATTTTTAGATAGGAGGTTCCATATAAGGTCAAAAACTACATACTCAGATCTTCACCAAACTTTGCATGGATACATTATGTGTCAAGACACGTGGAAAAAACGTACAAAACAAAAGATTGGAGACATCAAGATTTTGGTCGAATTTTTTAAGAATTTTCAAATTTTCAGATGGGAGGTTCCAGATAAGGTCAAAAACTACATACTCAGATCTTCACCAAACTTTGCAGGGATACATTGGATGTCAAGACACGTGGAAAAAACGTACAAAACAAGAGATTGGAGACATCAAGATTTTGGACGAATTTTTTAAGAATTTTTAAATTTTCAGATAGGAGGTTCCATATAAGGTCAAAAACTACATACTCAGATCTTCACCAAACTTTGCATGGATACATTATGTGTCAAGACACGTGGAAAAAACGTACAAAACAAAAGATTGGAGACATCAAGATTTTGGTCGAATTTTTTAAGAATTTTCAAATTTTCAGATGGGAGGTTCCAGATAAGGTCAAAAACTACATACTCAGATCTTCACCAAACTTTGCAGGGATACATTGGATGTCAAGACACGTGGAAAAAACGTACAAAACAAGAGATAGGAGACATCAAGATTTTGGACGAATTTTTTAACAATTTTCAAATTTTCAGAAAGGATGTTCCAGATAAGGTCAAAAACAACATACTCAGATCTTCACCAAACTTTGCAGGGATACATTGGATATCAAGACACGTGGAAAAAACGTACAAAACAAGAGATTGGAGACATCAAGATTTTGGACGAATTTTTTAAGAATTTTCAAATTTTCAGATAGGAGGTTCCAGATAAGATCAAAAACTACATACTCAGATCTTCACCAAACTTTGCAGGGATACATTGGATGTCAAGACACGTGGAAAAAAAGTACAAAACAAGAGATTGGGGTCATCAAGATTTTGGACGGATTTTTTAGGAATTTTCAAATTTTCAGATGGGAGGTTCCAGATAAGGTCAAAAACTACATACTCAGATCTTCACCAAACATTGCAGGGATACATTGGATGTCAAGACACGTGGAAAAAACGTACAAAACAAGAGATTGGAGACATCAAGATTTTGGACGAATTTTTTAAGAATTTTCAAATTTTCAGATAGGAGGTTCCAGATGAGGTCAAAAACTACATACTCAGATCTTCACCAAACTTTGCAGGAATACTTTGCATGTCAAGACACGTGGAAAAAACGTACAAAACAAGAGATCGGAGACATCAAGATTTTCGACGAATTTTTTAAGAATTTTCAAATTTTCAGATGGGAGGTTCCAGATAAGGTCAAAAACGACATACTCAGATCTTCACCAAACTTTGCAGGGATCCATTGGAGGTCGAGACACGTGGAAAAAACGTACAAAACAAGAGATTGGAGACATCAAGATTTTGGACGAATTTTTTAAGAATTTTCAAATTTTCAGATAGGAGGTTCCATATAAGGTCAAAAACTACATACTCAGATCTTCACCAAACTTTGCAGGGATACATTGGATGTCAAGACACGTGGAAAAAACGTACAAAACAAGAGATTGGAGACATCAAGATTTTCGACGAATTTTTTAAGAATTTTCAAATTTTCAGAAAGGATGTTCCAGATAAGGTCAAAAACGATATACTCAGATCTTCACCAAACTTTGCAGGGATCCATTGGAGGTCGAGACACGTGGAAAAACGTACAAAACAAGAGATTGGAGACATCAAGATTTTGGACGAATTTTTGAAGAATTTTCAAATTTTCAGATAGGAGGTTCCAGATAAGGTCTAAAACTACATACTCAGATCTCCACCAAACATTGCAGGAATACATTGGATGTCAAGACACGTGGAAAAAACGTACAAAACAAGAGATTGGAGACATCAATATTTTGGACGAATTTTTAAAGAATTTTCAAATTTTCAGATAGAAGGTTCCAGATGAGGTCAAAAACTACATAGTCAGATCCTCACCAAACTTTGCAGGAATACTTTGCATGTCAAGACACGTGGAAAAAACGTACAAAACAAGAGATCGGAGACATCAAGATTTTGGACGAATTTTTTAAGAATTTTTAAATTTTCAGATAGGAGGTTCCATATAAGGTCAAAAACTACATACTCAGATCTTCACCAAACTTTGCATGGATACATTATGTGTCAAGACACGTGGAAAAAACGTACAAAACAAGAGATTGGAGACATCAAGATATTGGTCGAATTTTTTAAGAATTTTCAAATTTTCAGATGGGAGGTTCCAGATAAGGTCAAAAACTACATACTCAGATCTTCACCAAACTTTGCAGGGATACATTGGATGTCAAGACACGTGGAAAAAACGTACAAAACAAGAGATAGGAGACATCAAGATTTTGGACGAATTTTTTAACAATTTTCAAATTTTCAGAAAGGATGTTCCAGATAAGGTCAAAAACAACATACTCAGATCTTCACCAAACTTTGCAGGGATACATTGGATGTCAAGACACGTGGAAAAAACGTACAAAACAAGAGATTGGAGACATCAAGATTTTGGACGAATTTTTTAAGAATTTTCAAATTTTCAGATAGGAGGTTCCATATAAGGTCAAAAACTACATACTCAGATCTTCACCAAACTTTGCATGGATACATTATGTGTCAAGACACGTGGAAAAAACGTACAAAACAAAGATTGGAGACATCAAGATTTTGGTCGAATTTTTTAAGAATTTTCAAATTTTCAGATGGGAGGTTCCAGATAAGGTCAAAAACTACATACTCAGATCTTCACCAAACTTTGCAGGGATACATTGGATGTCAAGACACGTGGAAAAAACGTACAAAACAAGAGATTGGAGACATCAAGATTTTGGACGAATTTTTTAAGAATTTTTAAATTTTCAGATAGGAGGTTCCATATAAGGTCAAAAACTACATACTCAGATCTTCACCAAACTTTGCATGGATACATTATGAGTCAAGACACGTGGAAAAAACGTACAAAACAAAAGATTGGAGACATCAAGATTTTGGACGAATTTTTTAACAATTTTCAAATTTTCAGAAAGGATGTTCCAGATAAGGTCAAAAACAACATACTCAGATCTTCACCAAACTTTGCAGGGATACATTGGATATCAAGACACGTGGAAAAAACGTACAAAACAAGAGATTGGAGACATCAAGATTTTGGACGAATTTTTTAAGAATTTTCAAATTTTCAGATAGGAGGTTCCAGATAAGATCAAAAACTACATACTCCGATCTTCACCAAACTTTGCAGGGATACATTGGATGTCAAGACACGTGGAAAAAAAGTACAAAACAAGAGATTGGGGTCATCAAGATTTTGGACGGATTTTTTAGGAATTTTCAAATTTTCAGATGGGAGGTTCCAGATAAGGTCAAAAACTACATACTCAGATCTTCACCAAACATTGCAGGGATACATTGGATGTCAAGACACGTGGAAAAAACGTACAAAACAAGAGATTGGAGACATCAAGATTTTGGACGAATTTTTTAAGAATTTTCAAATTTTCAGATAGGAGGTTCCAGATGAGGTCAAAAACTACATACTCAGATCTTCACCAAACTTTGCAGGAATACTTTGCATGTCAAGACACGTGGAAAAAACGTACAAAACAAGAGATCGGAGACATCAAGATTTTCGACGAATTTTTTAAGAATTTTCAAATTTTCAGATGGGAGGTTCCAGATAAGGTCAAAAACGACATACTCAGATCTTCACCAAACTTTGCAGGGATCCATTGGAGGTCGAGACACGTGGAAAAAACGTACAAAACAAGAGATTGGAGACATCAAGATTTTGGACGAATTTTTTAAGAATTTTCAAATTTTCAGATAGGAGGTTCCATATAAGGTCAAAAACTACATACTCAGATCTTCACCAAACTTTGCAGGGATACATTGGATGTCAAGACACGTGGAAAAAACGTACAAAACAAGAGATTGGAGACATCAAGATTTTCGACGAATTTTTTAAGAATTTTCAAATTTTCAGAAAGGATGTTCCAGATAAGGTCAAAAACGACATACTCAGATCTTCACCAAACTTTGCAGGGATCCATTGGAGGTCGAGACACGTGGAAAAAACGTACAAAACAAGAGATTGGAGACATCAAGATTTTGGACGAATTTTTGAAGAATTTTCAAATTTTCAGATAGGAGGTTCCAGATAAGGTCTAAAACTACATACTCAGATCTCCACCAAACATTGCAGGAATACATTGGATGTCAAGACACGTGAAAAAAACGTACAAAACAAGAGATTGGAGACATCAAGATTTTGGACGAATTTTTGAAGAATTTTCAAATTTTCAGATAGGAGGTTCCAGATAAGGTCAAAAACTACATACTCAGATCTTCACCAAACGTTGCAGGGATACTTTGCATGTCAAGACACGTGGAAAAAACGTACAAAACAAAATATTGGAGACATCAAGATTTTCGACGAATTTTTTAAGAATTTTCAAATTTTCAGATGGGAGGTTCCAGATAAGGTCAAAAACGACATACTCAGATCTTCACCAAACTTTGCATGGATACATTGGATGTCAAGACACGTGGAAAAAACGTACAAAACAAGAGATTGGGGTCATCAAGATTTTGGACGAATTTTTTAAGAATTTTCAAATTTTCAGATGGGAGGTTCCATATAAGGTCAAAAACTACATACTCAGATCTTCACCAAACTTTGCATGGATACATTGGATGTCAAGACACGTGGAAAAAACATACAAAACATAGGATTCGGAACATCAAGATTTTGGTCGAATTTTTTAAGAATTTTCAAATTTTCAGATAGGAGGTTCCATATAAGGTCAAAAACTACATACTCAGATCTTCACCAAACATTGCAGGAATACATTGGATGTCAAGACACGTGGAAAAAACGTACAAAACAAGAGATTGGGGTCATCAAGATTTTGCACGGATTTTTTAGGAATTTTCAAATTTTCAGATGGGAGGTTCCAGATAAGGTCAAAAACTACATACTCAGATCTTCACCAAACTTTGCAGGGATACATTGGATGTCAAGACACGTGGAAAAAACGTACAAAACAAGAGATTGGAGACATCAAGATTTTGGACGAATTTTTTAAGAATTTTCAAATTTTCAGATAGGAGGTTCCATATAAGGTCAAAAACTACATACTCAGATCTTCACCAAACTTTGCATGGATACACTATGTGACAAGACACGTGGAAAAAACGTACAAAACATAAGATTGGAGAAATCAAGATTTTGGTCGAATTTTTTAAGAATTTTCAAATTTTCAGATGGGAGGTTCCAGATAAGGTCAAAAACTACATACTCAGATCTTCACCAAACTTTGCAGGGATACATTGGATGTCAAGACACGTGGAAAAAACGTACAAAAAAGAGATTGGAGACATCAAGATTTTGGACGAATTTTTTAACAATTTTCAAATTTTCAGAAAGGATGTTCCAGATAAGGTCAAAAACGACATACTCAGATCTTCACCAAACTTTGCAGGGATACATTGGATATCAAGACACGTGGAAAAAACGTACAAAACAAGAGATTGGAGACATCAAGATTTTGGACGAATTTTTTAAGAATTTTCAAATTTTCAGATAGGAGGTTCCAGATAAGGTCAAAAACTAAATACTCAGATCTTCACCAAACTTTGCAGGGATACATTGGATGTCAAGACACGTGGAAAAAACGTACAAAACAAGAGATTGGGGTCATCAAGATTTTGGACGGATTTTTTAGGAATTTTCAAATTTTCAGATGGGAGGTTCCAGATAAGGTCAAAAACTACATACTCAGATCTTCACCAAACATTGCAGGGATACATTGGATGTCAAGACACGTGGAAAAAACGTACAAAACAAGAGATTGGAGACATCAAAATTTTGGACGAATTTTTTAAGAATTTTCAAATTTTCAGATAGGAGGTTCCAGATGAGGTCAAAAACTACATACTCAGATCTTCACCAAACTTTGCAGGAATACTTTGCATGTCAAGACACGTGGAAAAAACGTACAAAACAAGAGATCGGAGACATCAAGATTTTCGACGAATTTTTTAAGAATTTTCAAATTTTCAGATGGGAGGTTCCAGATAAGGTCAAAAACGACATACTCAGATCTTCACCAAACTTTGCATGGATACATTGGATGTCAAGACACGTGGAAAAAACATACAAAACATAGGATTGGTGACATCAAGATTTTGGACGAATTTTTTAAGAATTTTCAAATTTTCAGATAGGAGGTTCCATATAAGGTCAAAAACTACATACTCAGATCTTCACCAAACTTTGCAGGGATACATTGGATGTCAAGACACGTGGAAAAAACGTACAAAACAAGAGATTGGAGACATCAAGATTATGGACGAATTTTTTGAGAATTTTCAAATTTTCAGAAAGGAGGTTCCATATAAGGTCAAAAACTACATACTCAGATCTTCACCAAACTTTGCAGGGATACATTGGATGTCAAGACACGTGGAAAAAACGTACAAAACAAGAGATTGGAGACATCAAGATTTTCGACGAATTTTTTAAGAATTTTCAAATTTTCAGAAAGGATGTTCCAGATAAGGTCAAAAACGACATACTCAGATCTTCACCAAACTTTGCAGGGATACATTGGAGGTCGAGACACGTGGAAAAAACGTACAAAACAAGAGATTGGAGACATCAAGATTTTGGACGAATTTTTGAAGAATTTTCAAATTTTCTGATAGGAGGTCCCAGATAAGGTCAAAAACTACATACTCAGATCTCCACCAAACATTGCAGGGATACATTGGATGTCAAGACACGTGGAAAAAACGTACAAAACAAGAGATTGGAGACATCAAGATTTTCGACGAATTTTTGAAGAATTTTCAAATTTTCAGATAGGAGGTTCCAGATAAGGTCAAAAACTACATACTCAGATCTTCACCAAACGTTGCAGGGATCCATTGGAGGTCGAGACACGTGGAAAAAACGTACAAAACAAGAGATTGGAGACATCAAGATTTTGGACGAATTTTTTAAGAATTTTCAAATTTTCAGATAGGATGTTCCAGATAAGGTCTAAAACTACATACTCAGATCTCCACCAAACATTGCAGGAATACATTGGATGTCAAGACACGTGGAAAAAACGTACAAAACAAGAGATTGGAGTCATCAAGATTTTCGACGAATTTTTGAAGAATTTTCAAATTTTCAGATAGGAGGTTCCAGATAAGGTCAAAAACTACATACTCAGATCTTCACCAAACGTTGCAGGGATACTTTGCATGTCAAGACACGTGGAAAAAACGTACAAAACAAAAGATTGGAGACATCAAGATTTTCGACGAATTTTTTAAGAATTTTCAAATTTTCAGATGGGAGGTTCCAGATAAGGTCAAAAACGACATACTCAGATCTTCACCAAACTTTGCATGGATACATTGGATGTCAAGACACGTGGAAAAAACGTACAAAACAAGAGATTGGGGTCATCAAGATTTTGGACGAATTTTTTAAGAATTTTCAAATTTTCAGATGGGAGGTTCCATATAAGGTCAAAAACTACATACTCAGATCTTCACCAAACTTTGCAGGAATACTTTGCATGTCAAGACACGTGGAAAAAACGTACAAAACAAGAGATCGGAGACATCAAGATTTTCGACGAATTTTTTAAGAATTTTCAAATTTTCAGATGGGAGGTTCCAGATAAGGTCAAAAACGACATACTCAGATCTTCACCAAACTTTGCATGGATACATTGGATGTCAAGACACGTGGAAAAAACATACAAAACATAGGATTGGTGACATCAAGATTTTGGACGAATTTTTTAAGAATTTTCAAATTTTCAGATAGGAGGTTCCATATAAGGTCAAACACTACATACTCAGATGTTCACCAAACTTTGCAGGGATACATTGGAGGTCGAGACACGTGGAAAAAAAGTACAAAACAAGAGATTGGGGTCATCAAGATTTTGGACGGATTTTTTAGGAATTTTCAAATTTTCAGATGGGAGGTTCCAGATAAGGTCAAAAACTACATACTCAGATCTTCACCAAACATTGCAGGGATACATTGGATGTCAAGACACGTGGAAAAAACGTACAAAACAAGAGATTGGAGACATCAAGATTTTCGACGAATTTTTTAAGAATTTTCAAGTTTTCAGATGGGAGGTTCCAGATAAGGTCAAAAACGACATACTCAGATCTTCACCAAACTTTGCAGGGATCCATTGGAGGTCGAGACACGTGGAAAAAACGTACAAAACAAGAGATTGGAGACATCAAGATTTTGGACGAATTTTTTAAGAATTTTCAAATTTTCTGATAGGAGGTTCCATATAAGGTCAAAAACTACATACTCAGATCTTCACCAAACTTTGCAGGGATACATTGGATGTCAAGACACGTGGAAAAAACGTACAAAACAAGAGATTGGAGACATCAAGATTTTCGACGAATTTTTTAAGAATTTTCAAATTTACAGAAAGGATGTTCCAAATAAGGTCAAAAACGACATACTCAGATCTTCACCAAACTTTGCAGGGATCCATTGGAGGTCGAGACACGTGGAAAAAACGTACAAAACAAGAGATTGGAGACATCAAGATTTTGGACGAATTTTTGAAGAATTTTCAAATTTTCAGATGGGAGGTTCCAGATAAGGTCAAAAACTACATACTCAGATCTTCACCAAACTTTGCAGGGATACATTGGATGTCAAGACACGTGGAAAAAACGTACAAAACAAGAGATTGGAGACATCAAGATTTTGGACGAATTTTTTAAGAATTTTTAAATTTTCAGATAGGAGGTTCCATATAAGGTCAAAAACTACATACTCAGATCTTCACCAAACTTTGCATGGATACATTATGTGTCAAGACACGTGGAAAAAACGTACAAAACAAAAGATTGGAGACATCAAGATTTTGGTCGAATTTTTTAAGAATTTTCAAATTTTCAGATGGGAGGTTCCAGATAAGGTCAAAAACTACATACTCAGATCTTCACCAAACTTTGCAGGGATACATTGGATGTCAAGACACGTGGAAAAAACGTACAAAACAAGAGATCGGAGACATCAAGATTTTCGACGAATTTTTTAAGAATTTTCAAATTTTCAGATGGGAGGTTCCAGATAAGGTCAAAAACGACATACTCAGATCTTCACCAAACTTTGCAGGGATCCATTGGAGGTCGAGACACGTGGAAAAAACGTACAAAACAAGAGATTGGAGACATCAAGATTTTGGACGAATTTTTTAAGAATTTTCAAATTTTCTGATAGGAGGTTCCATATAAGGTCAAAAACTACATACTCAGATCTTCACCAAACTTTGCAGGGATACATTGGATGTCAAGACACGTGGAAAAAACGTACAAAACAAGAGATTGGAGACATCAAGATTTTCGACGAATTTTTTAAGAATTTTCAAATTTACAGAAAGGATGTTCCAAATAAGGTCAAAAACGACATACTCAGATCTTCACCAAACTTTGCAGGGATCCATTGGAGGTCGAGACACGTGGAAAAAACGTACAAAACAAGAGATTGGAGACATCAAGATTTTGGACGAATTTTTGAAGAATTTTCAAATTTTCAGATGGGAGGTTCCAGATAAGGTCAAAAACTACATACTCAGATCTTCACCAAACTTTGCAGGGATACATTGGATGTCAAGACACGTGGAAAAAACGTACAAAACAAGAGATTGGAGACATCAAGATTTTGGACGAATTTTTTAAGAATTTTTAAATTTTCAGATAGGAGGTTCCATATAAGGTCAAAAACTACATACTCAGATCTTCACCAAACTTTGCATGGATACATTATGTGTCAAGACACGTGGAAAAAACGTACAAAACAAAAGATTGGAGACATCAAGATTTTGGTCGAATTTTTTAAGAATTTTCAAATTTTCAGATGGGAGGTTCCAGATAAGGTCAAAAACTACATACTCAGATCTTCACCAAACTTTGCAGGGATACATTGGATGTCAAGACACGTGGAAAAAACGTACAAAACAAGAGATAGGAGACATCAAGATTTTGGACGAATTTTTTAACAATTTTCAAATTTTCAGAAAGGATGTTCCAGATAAGGTCAAAAACAACATACTCAGATCTTCACCAAACTTTGCAGGGATACATTGGATATCAAGACACGTGGAAAAAACGTACAAAACAAGAGATTGGAGACATCAAGATTTTGGACGAATTTTTTAAGAATTTTCAAATTTTCAGATAGGAGGTTCCAGATAAGATCAAAAACTACATACTCAGATCTTCACCAAACTTTGCAGGGATACATTGGATGTCAAGACACGTGGAAAAAAAGTACAAAACAAGAGATTGGGGTCATCAAGATTTTGGACGGATTTTTTAGGAATTTTCAAATTTTCAGATGGGAGGTTCCAGATAAGGTCAAAAACTACATACTCAGATCTTCACCAAACATTGCAGGGATACATTGGATGTCAAGACACGTGGAAAAAACGTACAAAACAAGAGATTGGAGACATCAAGATTTTGGACGAATTTTTTAAGAATTTTCAAATTTTCAGATAGGAGGTTCCAGATGAGGTCAAAAACTACATACTCAGATCTTCACCAAACTTTGCAGGAATACTTTGCATGTCAAGACACGTGGAAAAAACGTACAAAACAAGAGATCGGAGACATCAAGATTTTCGACGAATTTTTTAAGAATTTTCAAATTTTCAGATGGGAGGTTCCAGATAAGGTCAAAAACGACATACTCAGATCTTCACCAAACTTTGCAGGGATCCATTGGAGGTCGAGACACGTGGAAAAAACGTACAAAACAAGAGATTGGAGACATCAAGATTTTGGACGAATTTTTTAAGAATTTTCAAATTTTCAGATAGGAGGTTCCATATAAGGTCAAAAACTACATACTCAGATCTTCACCAAACTTTGCAGGGATACATTGGATGTCAAGACACGTGGAAAAAACGTACAAAACAAGAGATTGGAGACATCAAGATTTTCGACGAATTTTTTAAGAATTTTCAAATTTTCAGAAAGGATGTTCCAGATAAGGTCAAAAACGATATACTCAGATCTTCACCAAACTTTGCAGGGATCCATTGGAGGTCGAGACACGTGGAAAAAACGTACAAAACAAGAGATTGGAGACATCAAGATTTTGGACGAATTTTTGAAGAATTTTCAAATTTTCAGATAGGAGGTTCCAGATAAGGTCTAAAACTACATACTCAGATCTCCACCAAACATTGCAGGAATACATTGGATGTCAAGACACGTGGAAAAAACGTACAAAACAAGAGATTGGAGACATCAATATTTTGGACGAATTTTTAAAGAATTTTCAAATTTTCAGATAGAAGGTTCCAGATGAGGTCAAAAACTACATAGTCAGATCCTCACCAAACTTTGCAGGAATACTTTGCATGTCAAGACACGTGGAAAAAACGTACAAAACAAGAGATCGGAGACATCAAGATTTTGGACGAATTTTTTAAGAATTTTTAAATTTTCAGATAGGAGGTTCCATATAAGGTCAAAAACTACATACTCAGATCTTCACCAAACTTTGCATGGATACATTATGTGTCAAGACACGTGGAAAAAACGTACAAAACAAGAGATTGGAGACATCAAGATATTGGTCGAATTTTTTAAGAATTTTCAAATTTTCAGATGGGAGGTTCCAGATAAGGTCAAAAACTACATACTCAGATCTTCACCAAACTTTGCAGGGATACATTGGATGTCAAGACACGTGGAAAAAACGTACAAAACAAGAGATAGGAGACATCAAGATTTTGGACGAATTTTTTAACAATTTTCAAATTTTCAGAAAGGATGTTCCAGATAAGGTCAAAAACAACATACTCAGATCTTCACCAAACTTTGCAGGGATACATTGGATGTCAAGACACGTGGAAAAAACGTACAAAACAAGAGATTGGAGACATCAAGATTTTGGACGAATTTTTTAAGAATTTTCAAATTTTCAGATAGGAGGTTCCATATAAGGTCAAAAACTACATACTCAGATCTTCACCAAACTTTGCATGGATACATTATGTGTCAAGACACGTGGAAAAAACGTACAAAACAAAAGATTGGAGACATCAAGATTTTGGTCGAATTTTTTAAGAATTTTCAAATTTTCAGATGGGAGGTTCCAGATAAGGTCAAAAACTACATACTCAGATCTTCACCAAACTTTGCAGGGATACATTGGATGTCAAGACACGTGGAAAAAACGTACAAAACAAGAGATTGGAGACATCAAGATTTTGGACGAATTTTTTAAGAATTTTTAAATTTTCAGATAGGAGGTTCCATATAAGGTCAAAAACTACATACTCAGATCTTCACCAAACTTTGCATGGATACATTATGTGTCAAGACACGTGGAAAAAACGTACAAAACAAAAGATTGGAGACATCAAGATTTTGGACGAATTTTTTAACAATTTTCAAATTTTCAGAAAGGATGTTCCAGATAAGGTCAAAAACAACATACTCAGATCTTCACCAAACTTTGCAGGGATACATTGGATATCAAGACACGTGGAAAAAACGTACAAAACAAGAGATTGGAGACATCAAGATTTTGGACGAATTTTTTAAGAATTTTCAAATTTTCAGATAGGAGGTTCCAGATAAGATCAAAAACTACATACTCAGATCTTCACCAAACTTTGCAGGGATACATTGGATGTCAAGACACGTGGAAAAAAAGTACAAAACAAGAGATTGGGGTCATCAAGATTTTGGACGGATTTTTTAGGAATTTTCAAATTTTCAGATGGGAGGTTCCAGATAAGGTCAAAAACTACATACTCAGATCTTCACCAAACATTGCAGGGATACATTGGATGTCAAGACACGTGGAAAAAACGTACAAAACAAGAGATTGGAGACATCAAGATTTTGGACGAATTTTTTAAGAATTTTCAAATTTTCAGATAGGAGGTTCCAGATGAGGTCAAAAACTACATACTCAGATCTTCACCAAACTTTGCAGGAATACTTTGCATGTCAAGACACGTGGAAAAAACGTACAAAACAAGAGATCGGAGACATCAAGATTTTCGACGAATTTTTTAAGAATTTTCAAATTTTCAGATGGGAGGTTCCAGATAAGGTCAAAAACGACATACTCAGATCTTCACCAAACTTTGCAGGGATCCATTGGAGGTCGAGACACGTGGAAAAAACGTACAAAACAAGAGATTGGAGACATCAAGATTTTGGACGAATTTTTTAAGAATTTTCAAATTTTCAGATAGGAGGTTCCATATAAGGTCAAAAACTACATACTCAGATCTTCACCAAACTTTGCAGGGATACATTGGATGTCAAGACACGTGGAAAAAACGTACAAAACAAGAGATTGGAGACATCAAGATTTTCGACGAATTTTTTAAGAATTTTCAAATTTTCAGAAAGGATGTTCCAGATAAGGTCAAAAACGACATACTCAGATCTTCACCAAACTTTGCAGGGATCCATTGGAGGTCGAGACACGTGGAAAAAACGTACAAAACAAGAGATTGGAGACATCAAGATTTTGGACGAATTTTTGAAGAATTTTCAAATTTTCAGATAGGAGGTTCCAGATAAGGTCTAAAACTACATACTCAGATCTCCACCAAAGATTGCAGGAATACATTGGATGTCAAGACACGTGGAAAAAACGTACAAAACAAGAGATTGGAGACATCAAGATTTTCGACGAATTTTTGAAGAATTTTCAAATTTTCAGATAGGAGGTTCCAGATAAGGTCAAAAACTACATACTCAGATCTTCACCAAACGTTGCAGGGATACTTTGCATGTCAAGACACGTGGAAAAAACGTACAAAACAAAAGATTGGAGACATCAAGATTTTCGACGAATTTTTTAAGAATTTTCAAATTTTCAGATGGGAGGTTCCAGATAAGGTCAAAAACGACATACTCAGATCTTCACCAAACTTTGCATGGATACATTGGATGTCAAGACACGTGGAAAAAACGTACAAAACAAGAGATTGGGGTCATCAAGATTTTGGACGAATTTTTTAAGAATTTTCAAATTTTCAGATGGGAGGTTCCATATAAGGTCAAAAACTACATACTCAGATCTTCACCAAACTTTGCATGGATACATTGGATGTCAAGACACGTGGAAAAAACATACAAAACATAGGATTCGGAACATCAAGATTTTGGTCGAATTTTTTAAGAATTTTCAAATTTTCAGATAGGAGGTTCCATATAAGGTCAAAAACTACATACTCAGATCTTCACCAAACTTTGCAGGGATACATTGGATGTCAAGACACGTGGAAAAAACGTACAAAACAAGAGATAGGAGACATCAAGATTTTGGACGAATTTTTTAACAATTTTCAAATTTTCAGAAAGGATGTTCCAGATAAGGTCAAAAACAACATACTCAGATCTTCACCAAACTTTGCAGGGATACATTGGATGTCAAGACACGTGGAAAAAACGTACAAAACAAGAGATTGGAGACATCAAGATTTTGGACGAATTTTTTAAGAATTTTCAAATTTTCAGATAGGAGGTTCCATATAAGGTCAAAAACTACATACTCAGATCTTCACCAAACTTTGCATGGATACATTATGTGTCAAGACACGTGGAAAAAACGTACAAAACAAAAGATTGGAGACATCAAGATTTTGGTCGAATTTTTTAAGAATTTTCAAATTTTCAGATGGGAGGTTCCAGATAAGGTCAAAAACTACATACTCAGATCTTCACCAAACTTTGCAGGGATACATTGGATGTCAAGACACGTGGAAAAAACGTACAAAACAAGAGATTGGAGACATCAAGATTTTGGACGAATTTTTTAAGAATTTTCAAATTTTCAGATAGGAGGTTCCAGATAAGATCAAAAACTACATAGTCAGATCTTCACCAAACTTTGCAGGGATACATTGGATGTCAAGACACCTGGAAAAAAAGTACAAAACAAGAGATTGGGGTCATCAAGATTTTGGACGGATTTTTTAGGAATTTTCAAATTTTCAGATGGGAGGTTCCAGATAAGGTCAAAAACTACATACTCAGATCTTCACCAAACATTGCAGGGATACATTGGATGTCAAGACACGTGGAAAAAACGTACAAAACAAGAGATTGGAGACATCAAGATTTTGGACGAATTTTTTAAGAATTTTCAAATTTTCAGATAGGAGGTTCCAGATGAGGTCAAAAACTACATACTCAGATCTTCACCAAACTTTGCAGGAATACTTTGCATGTCAAGACACGTGGAAAAAACGTACAAAACAAGAGATCGGAGACATCAAGATTTTCGACGAATTTTTTAAGAATTTTCAAATTTTCAGATGGGAGGTTCCAGATAAGGTCAAAAACGACATACTCAGATCTTCACCAAACTTTGCAGGGATCCATTGGAGGTCGAGACACGTGGAAAAAACGTACAAAACAAGAGATTGGAGACATCAAGATTTTGGACGAATTTTTTAAGAATTTTCAAATTTTCAGATAGGAGGTTCCATATAAGGTCAAAAACTACATACTCAGATCTTCACCAAACTTTGCAGGGATACATTGGATGTCAAGACACGTGGAAAAAACGTACAAAACAAGAGATTGGAGACATCAAGATTTTCGACGAATTTTTTAAGAATTTTCAAATTTTCAGAAAGGATGTTCCAGATAAGGTCAAAAACGACATACTCAGATCTTCACCAAACTTTGCAGGGATCCATTGGAGGTCGAGACACGTGGAAAAAACGTACAAAACAAGAGATTGGAGACATCAAGATTTTGGACGAATTTTTGAAGAATTTTCAAATTTTCAGATAGGAGGTTCCAGATAAGGTCTAAAACTACATACTCAGATCTCCACCAAACATTGCAGGAATACATTGGATGTCAAGACACGTGGAAAAAACGTACAAAACAAGAGATTGGAGACATCAAGATTTTCGACGAATTTTTGAAGAATTTTCAAATTTTCAGATAGGAGGTTCCAGATAAGGTCAAAAACTACATACTCAGATCTTCACCAAACGTTGCAGGGATACTTTGCATGTCAAGACACGTGGAAAAAACGTACAAAACAAAAGATTGGAGACATCAAGATTTTCGACGAATTTTTTAAGAATTTTCAAATTTTCAGATGGGAGGTTCCAGATAAGGTCAAAAACGACATACTCAGATCTTCACCAAACTTTGCATGGATACATTGGATGTCAAGACACGTGGAAAAAACGTACAAAACAAGAGATTGGGGTCATCAAGATTTTGGACGAATTTTTTAAGAATTTTCAAATTTTCAGATGGGAGGTTCCATATAAGGTCAAAAACTACATACTCAGATCTTCACCAAACTTTGCATGGATACATTGGATGTCAAGACACGTGGAAAAAACATACAAAACATAGGATTCGGAACATCAAGATTTTGGTCGAATTTTTTAAGAATTTTCAAATTTTCAGATAGGAGGTTCCATATAAGGTCAAAAACTACATACTCAGATCTTCACCAAACATTGCAGGAATACATTGGATGTCAAGACACGTGGAAAAAACGTACAAAACAAGAGATTGGGGTCATCAAGATTTTGCACGGATTTTTTAGGAATTTTCAAATTTTCAGATGGGAGGTTCCAGATAAGGTCAAAAACTACATACTCAGATCTTCACCAAACTTTGCAGGGATACATTGGATGTCAAGACACGTGGAAAAAACGTACAAAACAAGAGATTGGAGACATCAAGATTTTGGACGAATTTTTTAAGAATTTTCAAATTTTCAGATAGGAGGTTCCATATAAGGTCAAAAACTACATACTCAGATCTTCACCAAACTTTGCATGGATACACTATGTGTCAAGACACGTGGAAAAAACGTACAAAACATAAGATTGGAGAAATCAAGATTTTGGTCGAATTTTTTAAGAATTTTCAAATTTTCAGATGGGAGGTTCCAGATAAGGTCAAAAACTACATACTCAGATCTTCACCAAACTTTGCAGGGATACATTGGATGTCAAGACACGTGGAAAAAACGTACAAAAAAGAGATTGGAGACATCAAGATTTTGGACGAATTTTTTAACAATTTTCAAATTTTCAGAAAGGATGTTCCAGATAAGGTCAAAAACGACATACTCAGATCTTCACCAAACTTTGCAGGGATACATTGGATATCAAGACACGTGGAAAAAACGTACAAAACAAGAGATTGGAGACATCAAGATTTTGGACGAATTTTTTAAGAATTTTCAAATTTTCAGATAGGATGTTCCAGATAAGGTCAAAAACTACATACTCAGATCTTCACCAAACTTTGCAGGGATACATTGGATGTCAAGACACGTGGAAAAAACGTACAAAACAAGAGATTGGGGTCATCAAGATTTTGGACGGATTTTTTAGGAATTTTCAAATTTTCAGATGGGAGGTTCCAGATAAGGTCAAAAACTACATACTCAGATCTTCACCAAACATTGCAGGGATACATTGGATGTCAAGACACGTGGAAAAAACGTACAAAACAAGAGATTGGAGACATCAAAATTTTGGACGAATTTTTTAAGAATTTTCAAATTTTCAGATAGGAGGTTCCAGATGAGGTCAAAAACTACATACTCTGATCTTCACCAAACTTTGCAGGAATACTTTGCATGTCAAGACACGTGGAAAAAACGTACAAAACAAGAGATCGGAGACATCAAGATTTTCGACGAATTTTTTAAGAATTTTCAAATTTTCACATGGGAGGTTCCAGATAAGGTCAAAAACGACATACTCAGATCTTCACCAAACTTTGCATGGATACATTGGATGTCAAGACACGTGGAAAAAACATACAAAACATAGGATTGGTGACATCAAGATTTTGGACGAATTTTTTAAGAATTTTCAAATTTTCAGATAGGAGGTTCCATATAAGGTCAAAAACTACATACTCAGATCTTCACCAAACTTTGCAGGGATACATTGGATGTCAAGACACGTGGAAAAAACGTACAAAACAAGAGATTGGAGACATCAAGATTATGGACGAATTTTTTGAGAATTTTCAAATTTTCAGAAAGGAGGTTCCATATAAGGTCAAAAACTACATACTCAGATCTTCACCAAACTTTGCAGGGATACATTGGATGTCAAGACACGTGGAAAAAACGTACAAAACAAGAGATTGGAGACATCAAGATTTTCGACGAATTTTTTAAGAATTTTCAAATTTTCAGAAAGGATGTTCCAGATAAGGTCAAAAACGACATACTCAGATCTTCACCAAACTTTGCAGGGATACATTGGAGGTCGAGACACGTGGAAAAAACGTACAAAACAAGAGATTGGAGACATCAAGATTTTGGACGAATTTTTGAAGAATTTTCAAATTTTCTGATAGGAGGTCCCAGATAAGGTCAAAAACTACATACTCAGATCTCCACCAAACATTGCAGGGATACATTGGATGTCAAGACACGTGGAAAAAACGTACAAAACAAGAGATTGGAGACATCAAGATTTTCGACGAATTTTTGAAGAATTTTCAAATTTTCAGATAGGAGGTTCCAGATAAGGTCAAAAACTACATACTCAGATCTTCACCAAACGTTGCAGGGATCCATTGGAGGTCGAGACACGTGGAAAAAACGTACAAAACAAGAGATTGGAGACATCAAGATTTTGGACGAATTTTTGAAGAATTTTCAAATTTTCAGATAGGAGGTTCCAGATAAGGTCTAAAACTACATACTCAGATCTCCACCAAACATTGCAGGAATACATTGGATGTCAAGACACGTGGAAAAAACGTACAAAACAAGAGATTGGAGTCATCAAGATTTTCGACGAATTTTTGAAGAATTTTCAAATTTTCAGATAGGAGGTTCCAGATAAGGTCAAAAACTACATACTCAGATCTTCACCAAACGTTGCAGGGATACTTTGCATGTCAAGACACGTGGAAAAAACGTACAAAACAAAAGATTGGAGACATCAAGATTTTCGACGAATTTTTTAAGAATTTTCAAATTTTCAGATGGGAGGTTCCAGATAAGGTCAAAAACGACATACTCAGATCTTCACCAAACTTTGCATGGATACATTGGATGTCAAGACACGTGGAAAAAACGTACAAAACAAGAGATTGGGGTCATCAAGATTTTGGACGAATTTTTTAAGAATTTTCAAATTTTCAGATGGGAGGTTCCATATAAGGTCAAAAACTACATACTCAGATCTTCACCAAACTTTGCAGGAATACTTTGCATGTCAAGACACGTGGAAAAAACGTACAAAACAAGAGATCGGAGACATCAAGATTTTCGACGAATTTTTTAAGAATTTTCAAATTTTCAGATGGGAGGTTCCAGATAAGGTCAAAAACGACATACTCAGATCTTCACCAAACTTTGCATGGATACATTGGATGTCAAGACACGTGGAAAAAACATACAAAACATAGGATTGGTGACATCAAGATTTTGGACGAATTTTTTAAGAATTTTCAAATTTTCAGATAGGAGGTTCCATATAAGGTCAAAAACTACATACTCAGATGTTCACCAAACTTTGCAGGGATACATTGGAGGTCGAGACACGTGGAAAAAAAGTACAAAACAAGAGATTGGGGTCATCAAGATTTTGGACGGATTTTTTAGGAATTTTCAAATTTTCAGATGGGAGGTTCCAGATAAGGTCAAAAACTACATACTCAGATCTTCACCAAACATTGCAGGGATACATTGGATGTCAAGACACGTGGAAAAAACGTACAAAACAAGAGATTGGAGACATCAAGATTTTGGACGAATTTTTTAAGAATTTTCAAATTTTCAGATAGGAGGTTCCAGATGAGGTCAAAAACTACATACTCAGATCTTCACCAAACTTTGCAGGAATACTTTGCATGTCAAGACACGTGGAAAAAACGTACAAAACAAGAGATCGGAGACATCAAGATTTTCGACGAATTTTTTAAGAATTTTCAAATTTTCAGATGGGAGGTTCCAGATAAGGTCAAAAACGACATACTCAGATCTTCACCAAACTTTGCAGGGATCCATTGGAGGTCGAGACACGTGGAAAAAACGTACAAAACAAGAGATTGGAGACATCAAGATTTTGGACGAATTTTTTAAGAATTTTCAAATTTTCTGATAGGAGGTTCCATATAAGGTCAAAAACTACATACTCAGATCTTCACCAAACTTTGCAGGGATACATTGGATGTCAAGACACGTGGAAAAAACGTACAAAACAAGAGATTGGAGACATCAAGATTTTCGACGAATTTTTTAAGAATTTTCAAATTTACAGAAAGGATGTTCCAAATAAGGTCAAAAACGACATTCTCAGATCTTCACCAAACTTTGCAGGGATCCATTGGAGGTCGAGACACGTGGAAAAAACGTACAAAACAAGAGATTGGAGACATCAAGATTTTGGACGAATTTTTGAAGAATTTTCAAATTTTCAGATAGGAGGTTCCAGATAAGGTCTAAAACTACATACTCAGATCTCCACCAAACATTGCAGGAATACATTGGATGTCAAGACACGTGGAAAAAACGTACAAAACAAGAGATTGGAGACATCAAGATTTTCGACGAATTTTTGAAGAATTTTCAAATTTTCAGATAGGAGGTTCCAGATAAGGTCAAAAACTACATACTCAGATCTTCACCAAACGTTGCAGGGATACTTTGCATGTCAAGACACGTGGAAAAAACGTACAAAACAAAAGATTGGAGACATCAAGATTTTCGACGAATTTTTTAAGAATTTTCAAATTTTCAGATGGGAGGTTCCAGATAAGGTCAAAAACGACATACTCAGATCTTCACCAAACTTTGCATGGATACATTGGATGTCAAGACACGTGGAAAAAACGTACAAAACAAGAGATTGGAGACATCAAGATTTTGGACGAATTTTTTAAGAATTCTCAAATTTTCAGAAAGGAGGTTCCATATAAGGTCAAAAACTACATACTCAGATCTTCACCAAACTTTGCAGGGATACTTTGCATGTCAAGACACGTGGAAAAAACGTACAAAACAAGAGATTGGGGTCATCAAGATTTTGGACGAATTTTTTAAGAATTTTCAAATTTTCAGATGGGAGGTTCAATATAAGGTCAAAAACTACATACTCAGATCTTCACCAAACTTTGCATGGATACATTGGATGTCAAGACACGTGGAAAAAACATACAAAACATAGGATTCGGAACATCAAGATTTTGGTCGAATTTTTTAAGAATTTTCAAATTTTCAGATAGGAGGTTCCATGTAAGGTCAAAAACGACATACTCAGATCTTCACCAAACATTGCAGGAATACATTGGATGTCAAGACACGTGGAAAAAACGTACAAAACAAGAGATTGGGGTCATCAAGATTTTGCACGGATTTTTTAGGAATTTTCAAATTTTCAGATGGGAGGTTCCAGATAAGGTCAAAAACTACATACTCAGATCTTCACCAAACCTTGCAGGGATACATTGGATGTCAAGACACGTGGAAAAAACGTACAAAACAAGAGATTGGAGACATCAAGATTTTGGACGAATTTTTTAAGAATTTTCAAATTTTCAGATAGGAGGTTCCATATAAGGTCAAAAACTACATACTCAGATCTTCACCAAACTTTGCATGGATACATTATGTGTCAAGACACGTGGAAAAAACGTACAAAACAAAAGATTGGAGACATCAAGATTTTGGTCGAATTTTTTAAGAATTTTCAAATTTTCAGATGGGAGGTTCCAGAGAAGGTCAAAAACTACATACTCAGATCTTCACCAAACTTTGCAGGGATACATTGGATGTCAAGACACGTGGAAAAAACGTACAAAAAAGAGATTGGAGACATCAAGATTTTGGACGAATTTTTTAACAATTTTCAAATTTTCAGAAAGGATGTTCCAGATAAGGTCAAAAACGACATACTCAGATCTTCACCAAACTTTGCAGGGATACATTGGATATCAAGACACGTGGAAAAAACGTACAAAACAAGAGATTGGAGACATCAAGATTTTGGACGAATTTTTTAAGAATTTTCAAATTTTCAGATAGGAGGTTCCAGATAAGGTCAAAAACTACATACTCAGATCTTCACCAAACTTTGCAGGGATACATTGGATGTCAAGACACGTGGAAAAAACGTACAAAACAAGAGATTGGGTCATCAAGATTTTGGACGGATTTTTTAGGAATTTTCAAATTTTCAGATGGGAGGTTCCAGATAAGGTCAAAAACTACATACTCAGATCTTCACCAAACATTGCAGGGATACATTGGATGTCAAGACACGTGGAAAAAACGTACAAAACAAGAGATTGGAGACATCAAAATTTTGGACGAATTTTTTAAGAATTTTCAAATTTTCAGATAGGAGGTTCCAGATGAGGTCAAAAACTACATACTCAGATCTTCACCAAACTTTGCAGGAATACTTTGCATGTCAAGACACGTGGAAAAAACGTACAAAACAAGAGATCGGAGACATCAAGATTTTCGACGAATTTTTTAAGAATTTTCAAATTTTCAGATGGGAGGTTCCAGATAAGGTCAAAAACGACATACTCAGATCTTCACCAAACTTTGCATGGATACATTGGATGTCAAGACACGTGGAAAAAACATACAAAACATAGGATTGGTGACATCAAGATTTTGGACGAATTTTTTAAGAATTTTCAAATTTTCAGATAGGAGGTTCCATATAAGGTCAAAAACTACATACTCAGATCTTCACCAAACTTTGCAGGGATACATTGGATGTCAAGACACGTGGAAAAAACGTACAAAACAAGAGATTGGAGACATCAAGATTATGGACGAATTTTTTGAGAATTTTCAAATTTTCAGAAAGGAGGTTCCATATAAGGTCAAAAACTACATACTCAGATCTTCACCAAACTTTGCAGGGATACATTGGATGTCAAGACACGTGGAAAAAACGTACAAAACAAGAGATTGGAGACATCAAGATTTTCGACGAATTTTTTAAGAATTTTCAAATTTTCAGAAAGGATGTTCCAGATAAGGTAAAAAACGACATACTCAGATCTTCACCAAACTTTGCAGGGATACATTGGAGGTCGAGACACGTGGAAAAAACGTACAAAACAAGAGATTGGAGACATCAAGATTTTGGACAAATTTTTGAAGAATTTTCAAATTTTCTGATAGGAGGTCCCAGATAAGGTCAAAAACTACATACTCAGATCTCCACCAAACATTGCAGGGATACATTGGATGTCAAGACACGTGGAAAAAACGTACAAAACAAGAGATTGGAGACATCAAGATTTTCGACGAATTTTTGAAGAATTTTCAAATTTTCAGATAGGAGGTTCCAGATAAGGTCAAAAACTACATACTCAGATCTTCACCAAACATTGCAGGGATACATTGGATGTCAAGACACGTGGAAAAAACGTACAAAACAAGAGATTGGAGACATCAAGATTTTGGACGAATTTTTTAAGAATTTTCAAATTTTCAGATAGGAGGTTCCATATAAGGTCAAAAACTACATACTCAGATCTTCACCAAACTTTGCATGGATACATTATGTGTCAAGACACGTGGAAAAAACGTACAAAACAAAAGATTGGAGACATCAAGATTTTGGTCGAATTTTTTAAGAATTTTCAAATTTTCAGATGGGAGGTTCCAGATAAGGTCAAAAACTACATACTCAGATCTTCACCAAACTTTGCAGGGATACATTGGATGTCAAGACACGTGGAAAAAACGTACAAAAAAGAGATTGGAGACATCAAGATTTTGGACGAATTTTTTAACAATTTTCAAATTTTCAGAAAGGATGTTCCAGATAAGGTCAAAAACGACATACTCAGATCTTCACCAAACTTTGCAGGGATACATTGGATATCAAGACACGTGGAAAAAACGTACAAAACAAGAGATTGGAGACATCAAGATTTTGGACGAATTTTTTAAGAATTTTCAAATTTTCAGATAGGAGGTTCCAGATAAGGTCAAAAACTACATACTCAGATCTTCACCAAACTTTGCAGGGATACATTGGATGTCAAGACACGTGGAAAAAACGTACAAAACAAGAGATTGGGGTCATCAAGATTTTGGACGGATTTTTTAGGAATTTTCAAATTTTCAGATGGGAGGTTCCAGATAAGGTCAAAAACTACATACTCAGATCTTCACCAAACATTGCAGGGATACATTGGATGTCAAGACACGTGGAAAAAACGTACAAAACAAGAGATTGGAGACATCAAAATTTTGGACGAATTTTTTAAGAATTTTCAAATTTTCAGATAGGAGGTTCCAGATGAGGTCAAAAACTACATACTCAGATCTTCACCAAACTTTGCAGGAATACTTTGCATGTCAAGACACGTGGAAAAAACGTACAAAAGAAGAGATTGGAGACATCAAGATTTTGGTCGAATTTTTTAAGAATTTTCAAATTTTCAGATGGGAGGTTCCAGATAAGGTCAAAAACTACATACTCAGATCTTCACCAAACTTTGCAGGGATACATTGGATGTCAAGACACGTGGAAAAAACGTACAAAACAAGAGATAGGAGACATCAAGATTTTGGACGAATTTTTTAACAATTTTCAAATTTTCAGAAAGGATGTTCCAGATAAGGTCAAAAACGACATACTCAGATCTTCACCAAACTTTGCAGGGATACATTGGATATCAAGACACGTGGAAAAAACGTACAAAACAAGAGATTGGAGACATCAAGATTTTGGACGAATTTTTTAAGAATTTTCAAATTTTCAGATAGGAGGTTCCAGATAAGGTCAAAAACTACATACTCAGATCTTCACCAAACTTTGCAGGGATACATTGGATGTCAAGACACGTGGAAAAAACGTACAAAACAAGAGATTGGGGTCATCAAGATTTTGGACGGATTTTTTAGGAATTTTCAAATTTTCAGATGGGAGGTTCCAGATAAGGTCAAAAACTACATAGTCAGATCTTCACCAAACTTTGCAGGAATACTTTGCATGTCAAGACACGTGGAAAAAACGTACAAAACAAGAGATCGGAGACATCAAGATTTTCGACGAATTTTTTAAGAATTTTCAAATTTTCAGATGGGAGGTTCCAGATAAGGTCAAAAACGACATACTCAGATCTTCACCAAACTTTGCATGGATACATTGGATGTCAAGACACGTGGAAAAAACATACAAAACATAGGATTGGTGACATCAAGATTTTGGACGAATTTTTTAAGAATTTTCAAATTTTCAGATAGGAGGTTCCATATAAGGTCAAAAACTACATACTCAGATCTTCACCAAACTTTGCAGGGATACATTGGATGTCAAGACACGTGGAAAAAACGTACAAAACAAGAGATTGGAGACATCAAGATTTTCGACGAATTTTTTAAGAATTTTCAAATTTTCAGAAAGGATGTTCCAGATAAGGTCAAAAACGACATAATCAGATCTTCACCAAACTTTGCAGGGATACATTGGAGGTCGAGACACGTGGAAAAAACGTACAAAACAAGAGATTGGAGACATCAAGATTTTGGACGAATTTTTGAAGAATTTTCAAATTTTCACATAGGAGGTTCCAGATAAGGTCAAAAACTACATACTCAGATCTCAACCAAACATTGCAGGGATACATTGGATGTCAAGACACGTGGAAAAAACGTACAAAACAAGAGATTGGAGACATCAAGATTTTCGACGAATTTTTGAAGAATTTTCAAATTTTCAGATAGGAGGTTCCAGATAAGGTCAAAAACTACATACTCAGATCTTCACCAAACGTTGCAGGGATACTTTGCATGTCAAGACACGTGGAAAAAACGTACAAAACAAGAGATTGGAGACATCAAGATTTTCGACGAATTTTTTAAGAATTTTCAAATTTTCAGATGGGAGGTTCCAGATAAGGTCAAAAACGACATACTCAGATCTTCACCAAACTTTGCATGGATACATTGGATGTCAAGACACGTGGAAAAAACGTACAAAACAAGAGATTGGAGACATCAAGATTTTGGACGAATTTTTTAAGAATTCTCAAATTTTCAGAAAGGAGGTTCCATATAAGGTCAAAAACTACAAACTCAGATCTTCACCAAACTTTGCAGGGATACATTGGATGTCAAGACACGTGGAAAAAACGTACAAAACAAGAGATTGGGGTCATCAAGATTTTGGACGAATTTTTTAAGAATTTTCAAATTTTCAGAAAGGAGGTTCCATATAAGGTCAAAAACTACATACTCAGATCTTCACCAAACTTTGCAGGGATACATTGAATGTCAAGACACGTGGAAAAAACGTACAAAACAAGAGATTGGGGTCATCAAGATTTTGGACGGATTTTTTAGGAATTTTCAAATTTTCAGATGGGAGGTTCCAGATAAGGTCAAAAACTACATACTCAGATCTTCACCAAACTTTGCAGGGATACATTGGATGTCAAGACACGTGGAAAAAACGTACAAAACAAGAGATTGGAGACATCAAGATTTTGGACGAATTTTTTAAGAATTTTTAAATTTTCAGATAGGAGGTTCCATATAAGGTCAAAAACTACATACTCAGATCTTCACCAAACTTTGCATGGATACATTATGTGTCAAGACACGTGGAAAAAACGTACAAAACAAGAGATTGGAGACATCAAGATATTGGTCGAATTTTTTAAGAATTTTCAAATTTTCAGATGGGAGGTTCCAGATAAGGTCAAAAACTACATACTCAGATCTTCACCAAACTTTGCAGGGATACATTGGATGTCAAGACACGTGGAAAAAACGTACAAAACAAGAGATAGGAGACATCAAGATTTTGGACGAATTTTTTAACAATTTTCAAATTTTCAGAAAGGATGTTCCAGATAAGGTCAAAAACAACATACTCAGATCTTCACCAAACTTTGCAGGGATACATTGGATGTCAAGACACGTGGAAAAAACGTACAAAACAAGAGATTGGAGACATCAAGATTTTGGACGAATTTTTTAAGAATTTTCAAATTTTCAGATAGGAGGTTCCATATAAGGTCAAAAACTACCTACTCAGATCTTCACCAAACTTTGCATGGATACATTATGTGTCAAGACACGTGGAAAAAACGTACAAAACAAAAGATTGGAGACATCAAGATTTTGGTCGAATTTTTTAAGAATTTTCAAATTTTCAGATGGGAGGTTCCAGATAAGGTCAAAAACTACATACTCAGATCTTCACCAAACTTTGCAGGGATACATTGGATGTCAAGACACGTGGAAAAAACGTACAAAACAAGAGATTGGAGACATCAAGATTTTGGACGAATTTTTTAAGAATTTTTAAATTTTCAGATAGGAGGTTCCATATAAGGTCAAAAACTACATACTCAGA
Organism: Lepisma saccharinum; assembly: GCF_977018435.1. Taxonomy (NCBI): domain Eukaryota; kingdom Metazoa; phylum Arthropoda; class Insecta; order Zygentoma; family Lepismatidae; genus Lepisma; species Lepisma saccharinum. Next base: position 103,422 of record NW_028143198.1, read on the forward strand.
TCTTCACCAAACTTTGCATGGATACATTATGTGTCAAGACACGTGGAAAAAACGTACAAAACAAGAGATTGGAGACATCAAGATATTGGTCGAATTTTTTAAGAATTTTCAAATTTTCAGATGGGAGGTTGCAGATAAGGTCAAAAACTACATACTCAGATCTTCACCAAACTTTGCAGGGATACATTGGATGTCAAGACACGTGGAAAAAACGTACAAAACAAGAGATAGGAGACATCAAGATTTTGGACGAATTTTTTAACAATTTTCAAATTTTCAGAAAGGATGTTCCAGATAAGGTCAAAAACAACATACTCAGATCTTCACCAAACTTTGCAGGGATACATTGGATATCAAGACACGTGGAAAAAACGTACAAAACAAGAGATTGGAGACATCAAGATTTTGGACGAATTTTTTAAGAATTTTCAAATTTTCAGATAGGAGGTTCCAGATAAGATCAAAAACTACATACTCAGATCTTCACCAAACTTTGCAGGGATACATTGGATGTCAAGACACGTGGAAAAAAAGTACAAAACAAGAGATTGGGGTCATCAAGATTTTGGACGGATTTTTTAGGAATTTTCAAATTTTCAGATGGGAGGTTCCAGATAAGGTCAAAAACTACATACTCAGATCTTCACCAAACATTGCAGGGATACATTGGATGTCAAGACACGTGGAAAAAACGTACAAAACAAGAGATTGGAGACATCAAGATTTTGGACGAATTTTTTAAGAATTTTCAAATTTTCAGATAGGAGGTTCCAGATGAGGTCAAAAACTACATACTCAGATCTTCACCAAACTTTGCAGGAATACTTTGCATGTCAAGACACGTGGAAAAAACGTACAAAACAAGAGATCGGAGACATCAAGATTTTCGACGAATTTTTTAAGAATTTTCAAATTTTCAGATGGGAGGTTCCAGATAAGGTCAAAAACGACATACTCAGATCTTCACCAAACTTTGCAGGGATCCATTGGAGGTCGAGACACGTGGAAAAAACGTACAAAACAAGAGATTGGAGACATAAAGATTTTGGACGAATTTTTTAAGAATTTTCAAATTTTCAGATAGGAGGTTCCATATAAGGTCAAAAACTACATACTCAGATCTTCACCAAACTTTGCAGGGATACATTGGATGTCAAGACACGTGGAAAAAACGTACAAAACAAGAGATTGGAGACATCAAGATTTTCGACGAATTTTTTAAGAATTTTCAAATTTTCAGAAAGGATGTTCCAGATAAGGTCAAAAACGACATACTCAGATCTTCACCAAACTTTGCAGGGATCCATTGGAGGTCGAGACACGTGGAAAAAACGTACAAAACAAGAGATTGGAGACATCAAGATTTTGGACGAATTTTTGAAGAATTTTCAAATTTTCAGATAGGAGGTTCCAGATAAGGTCTAAAACTACATACTCAGATCTCCACCAAACATTGCAGGAATACATTGGATGTCAAGACACGTGGAAAAAACGTACAAAACAAGAGATTGGAGACATCAAGATTTTCGACGAATTTTTGAAGAATTTTCAAATTTTCAGATAGGAGGTTCCAGATAAGGTCAAAAACTACATACTCAGATCTTCACCAAACGTTGCAGGGATACTTTGCATGTCAAGACACGTGGAAAAAACGTACAAAACAAAAGATTGGAGACATCAAGATTTTCGACGAATTTTTTAAGAATTTTCAAATTTTCAGATGGGAGGTTCCAGATAAGGTCAAAAACGACATACTCAGATCTTCACCAAACTTTGCATGGATACATTGGATGTCAAGACACGTGGAAAAAACGTACAAAACAAGAGATTGGAGACATCAAGATTTTGGACGAATTTTTTAAGAATTCTCAAATTTTCAGAAAGGAGGTTCCATATAAGGTCAAAAACTACATACTCAGATCTTCACCAAACTTTGCAGGGATACTTTGGATGTCAAGACACGTGGAAAAAACGTACAAAACAAGAGATTGGGGTCATCAAGATTTTGGACGAATTTTTTAAGAATTTTCAAATTTTCAGATGGGAGGTTCAATATAAGGTCAAAAACTACATACTCAGATCTTCACCAAACTTTGCATGGATACATTGGATGTCAAGACACGTGGAAAAAACATACAAAACATAGGATTCGGAACATCAAGATTTTGGTCGAATTTTTTAAGAATTTTCAAATTTTCAGATAGGAGGTTCCATATAAGGTCAAAAACTACATACTCAGATCTTCACCAAACATTGCAGGAATACATTGGATGTCAAGACACGTGGAAAAAACGTACAAAACAAGAGATTGGGGTCATCAAGATTTTGCACGGATTTTTTAGGAATTTTCAAATTTTCAGATGGGAGGTTCCAGATAAGGTCAAAAACTACATACTCAGATCTTCACCAAACTTTGCAGGGATACATTGGATGTCAAGACACGTGGAAAAAACGTACAAAACAAGAGATTGGAGACATCAAGATTTTGGACGAATTTTTTAAGAATTTTCAAATTTTCAGATAGGAGGTTCCATATAAGGTCAAAAACTACATACTCAGATCTTCACCAAACTTTGCATGGATACATTATGTGTCAAGACACGTGGAAAAAACGTACAAAACAAAAGATTGGAGACATCAAGATTTTGGTCGAATTTTTTAAGAATTTTCAAATTTTCAGATGGGAGGTTCCAGATAAGGTCAAAAACTACATACTCAGATCTTCACCAAACTTTGCAGGGATACATTGGATGTCAAGACACGTGGAAAAAACGTACAAAAAAGAGATTGGAGACATCAAGATTTTGGACGAATTTTTTAACAATTTTCAAATTTTCAGAAAGGATGTTCCAGATAAGGTCAAAAACGACATACTCAGATCTTCACCAAACTTTGCAGGGATACATTGGATATCAAGACACGTGGAAAAAACGTACAAAATAAGAGATTGGAGACATCAAGATTTTGGACGAATTTTTTAAGAATTTTCAAATTTTCAGATAGGAGGTTCCAGATAAGGTCAAAAACTACATACTCAGATCTTCACCAAACTTTGCAGGGATACATTGGATGTCAAGACACGTGGAAAAAACGTACAAAACAAGAGATTGGGGTCATCAAGATTTTGGACGGATTTTTTAGGAATTTTCAAATTTTCAGATGGGAGGTTCCAGATAAGGTCAAAAACTACATACTCAGATCTTCACCAAACATTGCAGGGATACATTGGATGTCAAGACACGTGGAAAAAACGTACAAAACAAGAGATTGGAGACATCAAAATTTTGGACGAATTTTTTAAGAATTTTCAAATTTTCAGATAGGAGGTTCCAGATGAGGTCAAAAACTACATACTCAGATCTTCACCAAACTTTGCAGGAATACTTTGCATGTCAAGACACGTGGAAAAAACGTACAAAACAAGAGATCGGAGACATCAAGATTTTCGACGAATTTTTTAAGAATTTTCAAATTTTCAGATGGGAGGTTCCAGATAAGGTCAAAAACGACATACTCAGATCTTCACCAAACTTTGCATGGATACATTGGATGTCAAGACACGTGGAAAAAACATACAAAACATAGGATTGGTGACATCAAGATTTTGGACGAATTTTTTAAGAATTTTCAAATTTTCAGATAGGAGGTTCCATATAAGGTCAAAAACTACATACTCAGATCTTCACCAAACGTTGCAGGGATACTTTGCATGTCAAGACACGTGGAAAAAACGTACAAAACAAGAGATTGGAGACATCAAGATTTTGGACGAATTTTTGAAGAATTTTCAAATTTTCTGATAGGAGATCCCAGATAAGGTCAAAAACTACATACTCAGATCTCCACCAAACATTGCAGGGATACATTGGATGTCAAGACACGTGGAAAAAACGTACAAAACAAGAGATTGGGGTCATCAAGATTTTGGACGAATTTTTTAAGAATTTTCAAATTTTCAGATAGGAGGTTCCATATAAGGTCAAAAACTACATACTCAGATCTTCACCAAACTTTGCATGGATACATTATGTGTCAAGACACGTGGAAAAAACGTACAAAACAAAAGATTGGAGACATCAAGATTTTGGTCGAATTTTTTAAGAATTTTCAAATTTTCAGATGGGAGGTTCCAGATAAGGTCAAAAACTACATACTCAGATCTTCACCAAACTTTGCAGGGATACATTGGATGTCAAGACACGTGGAAAAACGTACAAAAAAGAGATTGGAGACATCAAGATTTTGGACGAATTTTTTAACAATTTTCAAATTTTCAGAAAGGATGTTCCAGATAAGGTCAAAAACGACATACTCAGATCTTCACCAAACTTTGCAGGGATACATTGGATATCAAGACACGTGGAAAAAACGTACAAAACAAGAGATTGGAGACATCAAGATTTTGGACGAATTTTTTAAGAATTTTCAAATTTTCAGATAGGAGGTTCCAGATAAGGTCAAAAACTAAATACTCAGATCTTCACCAAACTTTGCAGGGATACATTGGATGTCAAGACACGTGGAAAAAACGTACAAAACAAGAGATTGGGGTCATCAAGATTTTGGACGGATTTTTTAGGAATTTTCAAATTTTCAGATGGGAGGTTCCAGATAAGGTCAAAAACTACATACTCAGATCTTCACCAAACTTTGCATGGATACATTATGTGTCAAGACACGTGGAAAAAACGTACAAAACAAAAGATTGGAGACATCAAGATTTTGGTCGAATTTTTTAAGAATTTTCAAATTTTCAGATGGGAGGTTCCAGATAAGGTCAAAAACTACATACTCAGATCTTCACCAAACTTTGCAGGGATACATTGGATGTCAAGACACGTGGAAAAAACGTACAAAACAAGAGATCGGAGACATCAAGGTTTTCGACGAATTTTTTAAGAATTTTCAAATTTTCAGATGGGAGGTTCCAGATAAGGTCAAAAACTACATACTCAGATCTTCACCAAAATTTGCATGGATACATTGGATGTCAAGACACGTGGAAAAAACATACAAAACATAGGATTGGTGACATCAAGATTTTGGACGAATTTTTTAAGAATTTTCAAATTTTCAGATAGGAGGTTCCATATAAGGTCAAAAACTACATACTCAGATCTTCACCAAACTTTGCAGGGATACATTGGATGTCAAGACACGTGGAAAAAACGTACAAAACAAGAGATTGGAGACATCAAGATTATGGACGAATTTTTTGAGAATTTTCAAATTTTCAGAAAGGAGGTTCCATATAAGGTCAAAAACTACATACTCAGATCTTCACCAAACTTTGCAGGGATACATTGGATGTCAAGACACGTGGAAAAAACGTACAAAACAAGAGATTGGAGACATCAAGATTTTCGACGAATTTTTTAAGAATTTTCAAATTTTCAGAAAGGATGTTCCAGATAAGGTCAAAAACGACATACTCAGATCTTCACCAAACTTTGCAGGGATACATTGGATGTCGAGACACGTGGAAAAAACATACAAAACATAGGATTGGTGACATCAAGATTTTGGACGAATTTTTTAAGAATTTTCAAATTTTCAGATAGGAGGTTCCATATAAGGTCAAAAACAACATACTCAGATCTTCACCAAACTTTGCAGGGATACATTGGAGGTCGAGACACGTGGAAAAAACGTACAAAACAAGAGATTGGAGACATCAAGATTTTGGACGAATTTTTGAAGAATTTTCAAATTTTCTGATAGGAGGTCCCAGATAAGGTCAAAAACTACATACTCAGATCTCCACCAAACATTGCAGGGATACATTGGATGTCAAGACACGTGGAAAAAACGTACAAAACAAGAGATTGGAGACATCAAGATTTTCGACGAATTTTTGAAGAATTTTCAAATTTTCAGATAGGAGGTTCCAGATAAGGTCAAAAACTACATACTCAGATCTTCACCAAACGTTGCAGGGATACTTTGCATGTCAAGACACGTGGAAAAAACGTACAAAACAAGAGATTGGAGACATCAAGATTTTCGACGAATTTTTTAAGAATTTTCAAATTTTCAGATGGGAGGTTCCAGATAAGGTCAAAAACGACATACTCAGATCTTCACCAAACTTTGCATGGATACATTGGATGTCAAGACACGTGGAAAAAACGTACAAAACAAGAGATTGGGGTCATCAAGATTTTGCACGGATTTTTTAGGAATTTTCAAATTTTCAGATGGGAGGTTCCAGATAAGGTCAAAAACTACATACTCAGATCTTCACCAAACTTTGCAGGGATACATTGGATGTCAAGACACGTGGAAAAAACGTACAAAACAAGAGATTGGAGACATCAAGATTTTGGACGAATTTTTTAAGAATTTTCAAATTTTCAGATAGGAGGTTCCATATAAGGTCAAAAACTACATACTCAGATCTTCACCAAACTTTGCATGGATACATTATGTGTCAAGACACGTGGAAAAAACGTACAAAACAAAAGATTGGAGACATCAAGATTTTGGTCGAATTTTTTAAGAATTTTCAAATTTTCAGATGGGAGGTTCCAGATAAGGTCAAAAACTACATACTCAGATCTTCACCAAACTTTGCAGGGATACATTGGATGTCAAGACACGTGGAAAAAACGTACAAAAAAGAGATTGGAGACATCAAGATTTTGGACGAATTTTTTAACAATTTTCAAATTTTCAGAAAGGATGTTCCAGATAAGGTCAAAAACGACATACTCAGATCTTCACCAAACGTTGCAGGGATACTTTGCATGTCAAGACACGTGGAAAAAACGTACAAAACAAAAGATTGGAGACATCAAGATTTTCGACGAATTTTTTAAGAATTTTCAAATTTTCAGATGGGAGGTTCCAGATAAGGTCAAAAACGACATACTCAGATCTTCACCAAACTTTGCATGGATACATTGGATGTCAAGACACGTGGAAAAAACGTACAAAACAAGAGATTGGAGACATCAAGATTTTGGACGAATTTTTTAAGAATTCTCAAATTTTCAGAAAGGATGTTCCAGATAAGGTCAAAAACGACATACTCAGATCTTCACCAAACGTTGCAGGGATACTTTGCATGTCAAGACACGTGGAAAAAACGTACAAAACAAAAGATTGGAGACATCAAGATTTTCGACGAATTTTTTAAGAATTTTCAAATTTTCAGATGGGAGGTTCCAGATAAGGTCAAAAACGACATACTCAGATCTTCACCAAACGTTGCAGGGATACTTTGCATGTCAAGACACGTGGAAAAAACGTACAAAACAAAAGATTGGAGACATCAAGATTTTCGACGAATTTTTTAAGAATTTTCAAATTTTCAGATGGGAGGTTCCAGATAAGGTCAAAAACGACATACTCAGATCTTCACCAAACTTTGCATGGATACATTGGATGTCAAGACACGTGGAAAAAACGTACAAAACAAGAGATTGGGGTCATCAAGATTTTGCACGGATTTTTTAGGAATTTTCAAATTTTCAGATGGGAGGTTCCAGATAAGGTCAAAAACTACATACTCAGATCTTCACCAAACTTTGCAGGGATACATTGGATGTCAAGACACGTGGAAAAAACGTACAAAACAAGAGATTGGGGTCATCAAGATTTTGGACGAATTTTTTAAGAATTTTCAAATTTTCAGATGGGAGGTTCAATATAAGGTCAAAAACTACATACTCAGATCTTCACCAAACTTTGCATGGATACATTGGATGTCAAGACACGTGGAAAAAACATACAAAACATAGGATTCGGAACATCAAGATTTTGGTCGAATTTTTTAAGAATTTTCAAATTTTCAGATAGGAGGTTCCATATAAGGTCAAAAACTACATACTCAGATCTTCACCAAACATTGCAGGAATACATTGGATGTCAAGACACGTGGAAAAAACGTACAAAACAAGAGATTGGGATCAAGATTTTGCACGGATTTTTTAGGAATTTTCAAATTTTCAGATGGGAGGTTCCAGATAAGGACAAAAACTACATACTCAGATCTTCACCAAACTTTGCAGGGATACATTGGATGTCAAGACACGTGGAAAAAACGTACAAAACAAGAGATTGGAGACATCAAGATTTTGGACGAATTTTTTAAGAATTTTCAAATTTTCAGATAGGAGGTTCCATATAAGGTCAAAAACTACATACTCAGATCTTCACCAAACTTTGCATGGATACATTATGTGTCAAGACACGTGGAAAAAACGTACAAAACAAAAGATTGGAGACATCAAGATTTTGGTCGAATTTTTTAAGAATTTTCAAATTTTCAGATGGGAGGTTCCAGATAAGGTCAAAAACTACATACTCAGATCTTCACCAAACTTTGCAGGGATACATTGGATGTCAAGACACGTGGAAAAAACGTACAAAAAAGAGATTGGAGACATCAAGATTTTGGACGAATTTTTTAACAATTTTCAAATTTTCAGAAAGGATGTTCCAGATAAGGTCAAAAACGACATACTCAGATCTTCACCAAACTTTGCAGGGATACATTGGATATCAAGACACGTGGAAAAAACGTACAAAACAAGAGATTGGAGACATCAAGATTTTGGACGAATTTTTTAAGAATTTTCAAATTTTCAGATAGGAGGTTCCAGATAAGGTCAAAAACTACATACTCAGATCTTCACCAAACGTTGCAGGGATACATTGGATGTCAAGACACGTGGAAAAAACGTACAAAACAAGAGATTGGGGTCATCAAGATTTTGGACGGATTTTTTAGGAATTTTCAAATTTTCAGATGGGAGGTTCCAGATAAGGTCAAAAACTACATACTCAGATCTTCACCAAACATTGCAGGGATACATTGGATGTCAAGACACGTGGAAAAAACGTACAAAACAAGAGATTGGAGACATCAAAATTTTGGACGAATTTTTTAAGAATTTTCAAATTTTCAGATAGGAGGTTCCAGATGAGGTCAAAAACTACATACTCAGATCTTCACCAAACTTTGCAGGAATACTTTGCATGTCAAGACACGTGGAAAAAACGTACAAAACAAGAGATCGGAGACATCAAGATTTTCGACGAATTTTTTAAGAATTTTCAAATTTTCAGATGGGAGGTTCCAGATAAGGTCAAAAACGACATACTCAGATCTTCACCAAACTTTGCATGGATACATTGGATGTCAAGACACGTGGAAAAAACATACAAAACATAGGATTGGTGACATCAAGATTTTGGACGAATTTTTTAAGAATTTTCAAATTTTCAGATAGGAGGTTCCATATAAGGTCAAAAACTACATACTCAGATCTTCACCAAACTTTGCAGGGATACATTGGATGTCAAGACACGTGGAAAAAACGTACAAAACAAGAGATTGGAGACATCAAGATTATGGACGAATTTTTTGAGAATTTTCAAATTTTCAGAAAGGAGGTTCCATATAAAGTCAAAAACTACATACTCAGATCTTCACCAAACTTTGCAGGGATACATTGGATGTCAAGACACGTGGAAAAAACGTACAAAACAAGAGATTGGAGACATCAAGATTTTCGACGAATTTTTTAAGAATTTTCAAATTTTCAGAAAGGATGTTCCAGATAAGGTCAAAAACGACATACTCAGATCTTCACCAAACTTTGCAGGGATACATTGGATGTCAAGACACGTGGAAAAAACGTACAAAACAAGAGATTGGAGACATCAAGATTTTGGACGAATTTTTTAAGAATTCTCAAATTTTCAGAAAGGAGGTTCCATATAAGGTCAAAAACTACATACTCAGATCTTCACCAAACTTTGCAGGGATACTTTGCATGTCAAGACACGTGGAAAAAACGTACAAAACAAGAGATTGGGGTCATCAAGATTTTGGACGAATTTTTTAAGAATTTTCAAATTTTCAGATGGGAGGTTCAATATAAGGTCAAAAACTACATACTCAGATCTTCAGCAAACTTTGCATGGATACATTGGATGTCAAGACACGTGGAAAAAACATACAAAACATAGGATTCGGAACATCAAGATTTTGGTCGAATTTTTTAAGAATTTTCAAATTTTCAGATAGGAGGTTCCATATAAGGTCAAAAACTACATACTCAGATCTTCACCAAACATTGCAGGAATACATTGGATGTCAAGACACGTGGAAAAAACGTACAAAACAAGAGATTGGGGTCATCAAGATTTTGCACGGATTTTTTAGGAATTTTCAAATTTTCAGATGGGAGGTTCCAGATAAGGACAAAAACTACATACTCAGATCTTCACCAAACTTTGCAGGGATACATTGGATGTCAAGACACGTGGAAAAAACGTACAAAACAAGAGATTGGAGACATCAAGATTTTGGACGAATTGTTTAAGAATTTTCAAATTTTCAGATAGGAGGTTCCATATAAGGTCAAAAACTACATACTCAGATCTTCACCAAACTTTGCATGGATACATTATGTGTCAAGACACGTGGAAAAAACGTACAAAACAAAAGATTGGAGACATCAAGATTTTGGTCGAATTTTTTAAGAATTTTCAAATTTTCAGATGGGAGGTTCCAGATAAGGTCAAAACCTACATACTCAGATCTTCACCAAACTTTGCAGGGATACATTGGATGTCAAGACACGTGGAAAAAACGTACAAAAAAGAGATTGGAGACATCAAGATTTTGGACGAATTTTTTAACAATTTTCAAATTTTCAGAAAGGATGTTCCAGATAAGGTCAAAAACGACATACTCAGATCTTCACCAAACTTTGCAGGGATACATTGGATATCAAGACACGTGGAAAAAACGTACAAAACAAGAGATTGGAGACATCAAGATTTTGGACGAATTTTTTAAGAATTTTCAAATTTTCAGATAGGAGGTTCCAGATAAGGTCAAAAACTACATACTCAGATCTTCACCAAACTTTGCAGGGATACATTGGATGTCAAGACACGTGGAAAAAACGTACAAAACAAGAGATTGGGGTCATCAAGATTTTGGACGGATTTTTTAGGAATTTTCAAATTTTCAGATGGGAGGTTCCAGATAAGGTCAAAAACTACATACTCAGATCTTCACCAAACATTGCAGGGATACATTGGATGTCAAGACACGTGGAAAAAACGTACAAAACAAGAGATTGGAGACATCAAAATTTTGGTCGAATTTTTTAAGAATTTTCAAATTTTCAGATAGGAGGTTCCAGATGAGGTCAAAAACTACATACTCAGATCTTCACCAAACTTTGCAGGAATACTTTGCATGTCAAGACACGTGGAAAAAACGTACAAAACAAGAGATCGGAGACATCAAGATTTTCGACGAATTTTTTAAGAATTTTCAAATTTTCAGATGGGAGGTTCCAGATAAGGTCAAAAACGACATACTCAGATCTTCACCAAACTTTGCATGGATACATTGGATGTCAAGACACGTGGAAAAAACATACAAAACATAGGATTGGTGACATCAAGATTTTGGACGAATTTTTTAAGAATTTTCAAATTTTCAGATAGGAGGTTCCATATAAGGTCAAAAACTACATACTCAGATCTTCACCAAACTTTGCAGGGATACATTGGATGTCAAGACACGTGGAAAAAACGTACAAAACAAGAGATTGGAGACATCAAGATTATGGACGAATTTTTTGAGAATTTTCAAATTTTCAGAAAGGAGGTTCCATATAAGGTCAAAAACTACATACTCAGATCTTCACCAAACTTTGCAGGGATACATTGGATGTCAAGACACGTGGAAAAAACGTACAAAACAAGAGATTGGAGACATCAAGATTTTCGACGAATTTTTTAAGAATTTTCAAATTTTCAGAAAGGATGTTCCAGATAAGGTCAAAAACGACATACTCAGATCTTCACCAAACTTTGCAGGGATACATTGGAGGTCGAGACACGTGGAAAAAACGTACAAAACAAGAGATTGGAGACATCAAGATTTTGGACGAATTTTTGAAGAATTTTCAAATTTTCTGATAGGAGGTCCCAGATAAGGTCAAAAACTACATACTCAGATCTCCACCAAACATTGCAGGGATACATTGGATGTCAAGACACGTGGAAAAAACGTACAAAACAAGAGATTGGAGACATCAAGATTTTCGACGAATTTTTGAAGAATTTTCAAATTTTCAGATAGGAGGTTCCAGATAAGGTCAAAAACTACATACTCAGATCTTCACCAAACGTTGCAGGGATACTTTGCATGTCAAGACACGTGGAAAAAACGTACAAAACAAGAGATTGGAGACATCAAGATTTTCGACGAATTTTTTAAGAATTTTCAAATTTTCAGATGGGAGGTTCCAGATAAGGTCAAAAACGACATACTCAGATCTTCACCAAACTTTGCATGGATACATTGGATGTCAAGACACGTGGAAAAAACGTACAAAACAAGAGATTGGGGTCATCAAGATTTTGCACGGATTTTTTAGGAATTTTCAAATTTTCAGATGGGAGGTTCCAGATAAGGTCAAAAACTACATACTCAGATCTTCACCAAACTTTGCAGGGATACATTGGATGTCAAGACACGTGGAAAAAACGTACAAAACAAGAGATTGGAGACATCAAGATTTTGGACGAATTTTTTAAGAATTTTCAAATTTTCAGATAGGAGGTTCCATATAAGGTCAAAAACTACATACTCAGATCTTCACCAAACTTTGCATGGATACATTATGTGTCAAGACACGTGGAAAAAACGTACAAAACAAAAGATTGGAGACATCAAGATTTTGGTCGAATTTTTTAAGAATTTTCAAATTTTCAGATGGGAGGTTCCAGATAAGGTCAAAAACTACATACTCAGATCTTCACCAAACTTTGCAGGGATACATTGGATGTCAAGACACGTGGAAAAAACGTACAAAAAAGAGATTGGAGACATCAAGATTTTGGACGAATTTTTTAACAATTTTCAAATTTTCAGAAAGGATGTTCCAGATAAGGTCAAAAACGACATACTCAGATCTTCACCAAACTTTGCAGGGATACATTGGATATCAAGACACGTGGAAAAAACGTACAAAACAAGAGATTGGAGACATCAAGATTTTGGACGAATTTTTTAAGATTTTTCAAATTTTCAGATAGGAGGTTCCAGATAAGGTCAAAAACTACATACTCAGATCTTCACCAAACTTTGCAGGGATACATTGGATGTCAAGACACGTGGAAAAAACGTACAAAACAAGAGATTGGGGTCATCAAGATTTTGGACGGATTTTTTAGGAATTTTCAAATTTTCAGATGGGAGGTTCCAGATAAGGTCAAAAACTACATACTCAGATCTTCACCAAACATTGCAGGGATACATTGGATGTCAAGACACGTGGAAAAAACGTACAAAACAAGAGATTGGAGACATCAAAATTTTGGACGAATTTTTTAAGAATTTTCAAATTTTCAGATAGGAGGTTCCAGATGAGGTCAAAAACTACATACTCAGATCTTCACCAAACTTTGCAGGAATACTTTGCATGTCAAGACACGTGGAAAAAACGTACAAAACAAGAGATCGGAGACATCAAGATTTTCGACGAATTTTTTAAGAATTTTCAAATTTCCAGATGGGAGGTTCCAGATAAGGTCAAAAACGACATACTCAGATCTTCACCAAACTTTGCATGCATACATTGGATGTCAAGACACGTGGAAAAAACATACAAAACATAGGATTGGTGACATCAAGATTTTGGACGAATTTTTTAAGAATTTTCAAATTTTCAGATAGGAGGTTCCATATAAGGTCAAAAACTACATACTCAGATCTTCACCAAACTTTGCAGGGATACATTGGATGTCAAGACACGTGGAAAAAACGTACAAAACAAGAGATTGGAGACATCAAGATTATGGACGAATTTTTTGAGAATTTTCAAATTTTCAGAAAGGAGGTTCCATATAAGGTCAAAAACTACATACTCAGATCTTCACCAAACTTTGCAGGGATACATTGGATGTCAAGACACGTGGAAAAAACGTACAAAACAAGAGATTGGAGACATCAAGATTTTCGACGAATTTTTTAAGAATTTTCAAATTTTCAGAAAGGATGTTCCAGATAATTTCAAAAACGACATACTCAGATCTTCACCAAACTTTGCAGGGATACATTGGAGGTCGAGACACGTGGAAAAAACGTACAAAACAAGAGATTGGAGACATCAAGATTTTGGACGAATTTTTGAAGAATTTTCAAATTTTCTGATAGGAGGTCCCAGATAAGGTCAAAAACTACATACTCAGATCTCCACCAAACATTGCAGGGATACATTGGATGTCAAGACACGTGGAAAAAACGTACAAAACAAGAGATTGGAGACATCAAGATTTTCGACGAATTTTTGAAGAATTTTCAAATTTTCAGATAGGAGGTTCCAGATAAGGTCAAAAACTACATACTCAGATCTTCACCAAACGTTGCAGGGATACTTTGCATGTCAAGACACGTGGAAAAAACGTACAAAACAAGAGATTGGAGACATCAAGATTTTCGACGAATTTTTTAAGAATTTTCAAATTTTCAGATGGGAGGTTCCAGATAAGGTCAAAAACGACATACTCAGATCTTCACCAAACTTTGCATGGATACATTGGATGTCAAGACACGTGGAAAAAACGTACAAAACAAGAGATTGGGGTCATCAAGATTTTGCACGGATTTTTTAGGAATTTTCAAATTTTCAGATGGGAGGTTCCAGATAAGGTCAAAAACTACATACTCAGATCTTCACCAAACTTTGCAGGGATACATTGGATGTCAAGACACGTGGAAAAAACGTACAAAACAAGAGATTGGAGACATCAAGATTTTGGACGAATTTTTTAAGAATTTTCAAATTTTCAGATAGGAGGTTCCATATAAGGTCAAAAACTACATACTCAGATCTTCACCAAACTTTGCATGGATACATTATGTGTCAAGACACGTGGAAAAAACGTACAAAACAAAAGATTGGAGACATCAAGATTTTGGTCGAATTTTTTAAGAATTTTCAAATTTTCAGATGGGAGGTTCCAGATAAGGTCAAAAACTACGTACTCAGATCTTCACCAAACTTTGCAGGGATACATTGGATGTCAAGACACGTGGAAAAAACGTACAAAAAAGAGATTGGAGACATCAAGATTTTGGACGAATTTTTTAACAATTTTCAAATTTTCAGAAAGGATGTTCCAGATAAGGTCAAAAACGACATACTCAGATCTTCACCAAACTTTGCAGGGATACATTGGATATCAAGACACGTGGAAAAAACGTACAAAACAAGAGATTGGAGACATCAAGATTTTGGACGAATTTTTTAAGAATTTTCAAATTTTCAGATAGGAGGTTCCAGATAAGGTCAAAAACTACATACTCAGATCTTCACCAAACTTTGCAGGGATACATTGGATGTCAAGACACGTGGAAAAAACGTACAAAACAAGAGATTGTAGTCATCAAGATTTTGGACGGATTTTTTAGGAATTTTCAAATTTTCAGATGGGAGGTTCCAGATAAGGTCAAAAACTACATACTCAGATCTTCACCAAACATTGCAGGGATACATTGGATGTCAAGACACGTGGAAAAAACGTACAAAACAAGAGATTGGAGACATCAAAATTTTGGACGAATTTTTTAAGAATTTTCAAATTTTCAGATAGGAGGTTCCAGATGAGGTCAAAAACTACATACTCAGATCTTCACCAAACTTTGCAGGAATACTTTGCATGTCAAGACACGTGGAAAAAACGTACAAAAGAAGAGATTGGAGACATCAAGATTTTGGTCGAATTTTTTAAGAATTTTCAAATTTTCAGATGGGAGGTTCCAGATAAGGTCAAAAACTACATACTCAGATCTTCACCAAACTTTGCAGGGATACATTGGATGTCAAGACACGTGGAAAAAACGTACAAAACAAGAGATAGAAGACATCAAGATTTTGGACGAATTTTTTAACAATTTTCAAATTTTCAGAAATTATGTTCCAGATAAAGTCAAAAACGACATACTCAGATCTTCACCAAACTTTGCAGGGATACATTGGATATCAAGACACGTGGAAAAAACGTACAAAACAAGAGATTGGAGACATCAAGATTTTGGACGAATTTTTTAAGAATTTTCAAATTTTCAAATAGGAGGTTCCAGATAAGGTCAAAAACTACATACTCAGATCTTCACCAAACTTTGCAGGGATACATTGGATGTCAAGACACGTGGAAAAAACGTACAAAACAAGAGATTGGGGTCATCAAGATTTTGGACGGATTTTTTAGGAATTTTCAAATTTTCAGATGGGAGGTTCCAGATAAGGTCAAAAACTACATAGTCAGATCTTCACCAAACTTTGCAGGAATACTTTGCATGTCAAGACACGTGGAAAAAACGTACAAAACAAGAGATCGGAGACATCAAGATTTTCGACGAATTTTTTAAGAATTTTCAAATTTTCAGATGGGAGGTTCCAGATAAGGTCAAAAACGACATACTCAGATCTTCACCAAACTTTGCATGGATACATTGGATGTCAAGACACGTGGAAAAAACATACAAAACATAGGATTGGTGACATCAAGATTTTGGACGAATTTTTGAAGAATTTTCAAATTTTCAGATAGGAGGTTCCAGATAAGGTCAAAAACTACATACTCAGATCTCAACCAAACATTGCAGGGATACATTGGATGTCAAGACACGTGGAAAAAACGTACAAAACAAGAGATTGGAGACATCAAGATTTTCGACGAATTTTTGAAGAATTTTCAAATTTTCAGATAGGAGGTTCCAGATAAGGTCAAAAACTACATACTCAGATCTTCACCAAACGTTGCAGGGATACTTTGCATGTCAAGACACGTGGAAAAAACGTACAAAACAAGAGATTGGAGACATCAAGATTTTCGACGAATTTTTTAAGAATTTTCAAATTTTCAGATGGGAGGTTCCAGATAAGGTCAAAAACGACATACTCAGATCTTCACCAAACTTTGCATGGATACATTGGATGTCAAGACACGTGGAAAAAACGTACAAAACAAGAGATTGGAGACATCAAGATTTTGGACGAATTTTTTAAGAATTCTCAAATTTTCAGAAAGGAGGTTCCATATAAGGTCAAAAACTACAAACTCAGATCTTCACCAAACTTTGCAGGGATACATTGGATGTCAAGACACGTGGAAAAAACGTACAAAACAAGAGATTGGGGTCATCAAGATTTTGGACGAATTTTTTAAGAATTTTCAAATTTTCAGAAAGGAGGTTTCATATAAGGTCAAAAACTACATACTCAGATCTTCACCAAACTTTGCAGGGATACATTGAATGTCAAGACACGTGGAAAAAACGTACAAAACAAGAGATTGGGGTCATGAAGATTTTGGACGGATTTTTTAGGAATTTTCAAATTTTCAGATGGGAGGTTCCAGATAAGGTCAAAAACTACATACTCAGATCTTCACCAAACTTTGCAGGGATACATTGGATGTCAAGACACGTGGAAAAAACGTACAAAACAAGAGATTGGAGACATCAAGATTTTGGACGAATTTTTTAAGAATTTTTAAATTTTCAGATAGGAGGTTCCATATAAGGTCAAAAACTACATACTCAGATCTTCACCAAACTTTGCATGGATACATTATGTGTCAAGACACGTGGAAAAAACGTACAAAACAAGAGATTGGAGACATCAAGATATTGGTCGAATTTTTTAAGAATTTTCAAATTTTCAGATGGGAGGTTCCAGATAAGGTCAAAAACTACATACTCAGATCTTCACCAAACTTTGCAGGGATACATTGGATGTCAAGACACGTGGAAAAAACGTACAAAACAAGAGATAGGAGACATCAAGATTTTGGACGAATTTTTTAACAATTTTCAAATTTTCAGAAAGGATGTTCCAGATAAGGTCAAAAACAACATACTCAGATCTTCACCAAACTTTGCAGGGATACATTGGATGTCAAGACACGTGGAAAAAACGTACAAAACAAGAGATTGGAGACATCAAGATTTTGGACGAATTTTTTAAGAATTTTCAAATTTTCAGATAGGAGGTTCCATATAAGGTCAAAAACTACATACTCAGATCTTCACCAAACTTTGCATGGTTACATTATGTGTCAAGACACGTGGAAAAAACGTACAAAACAAAAGATTGGAGACATCAAGATTTTGGTCGAATTTTTTAAGAATTTTCAAATTTTCAGATGGGAGGTTCCAGATAAGGTCAAAAACTACATACTCAGATCTTCACCAAACTTTGCAGGGATACATTGGATGTCAAGACACGTGGAAAAAACGTACAAAACAAGAGATTGGAGACATCAAGATTTTGGACGAATTTTTTAAGAATTTTTAAATTTTCAGATAGGAGGTTCCATATAAGGTCAAAAACTACATACTCAGATCTTCACCAAACTTTGCATGGATACATTATGTGTCAAGACACGTGGAAAAAACGTACAAAACAAGAGATTGGAGACATCAAGATATTGGTCGAATTTTTTAAGAATTTTCAAATTTTCAGATGGGAGGTTCCAGATAAGGTCAAAAACGACATACTCAGATCTTCACCAAACTTTGCAGGGATACATTGGATGTCAAGACACGTGGAAAAAACGTACAAAACAAGAGATAGGAGACATCAAGATTTTGGACGAATTTTTTAACAATTTTCAAATTTTCAGAAAGGATGTTCCAGATAAGGTCAAAAACAACATACTCAGATCTTCACCAAACTTTGCAGGGATACATTGGATATCAAGACACGTGGAAAAAACGTACAAAACAAGAGATTGGAGACATCAAGATTTTGGACGAATTTTTTAAGAATTTTCAAATTTTCAGATAGGAGGTTCCAGATAAGATCAAAAACTACATACTCAGATCTTCACCAAACTTTGCAGGGATACATTGGATGTCAAGACACGTGGAAAAAAAGTACAAAACAAGAGATTGGGGTCATCAAGATTTTGGACGGATTTTTTAGGAATTTTCAAATTTTCAGATGGGAGGTTCCAGATAAGGTCAAAAACTACATACTCAGATCTTCACCAAACATTGCAGGGATACATTGGATGTCAAGACACGTGGAAAAAACGTACAAAACAAGAGATTGGAGACATCAAGATTTTGGACGAATTTTTTAAGAATTTTCAAATTTTCAGATAGGAGGTTCCAGATGAGGTCAAAAACTACATACTCAGATCTTCACCAAACTTTGCAGGAATACTTTGCATGTCAAGACACGTGGAAAAAACGTACAAAACAAGAGATCGGAGACATCAAGATTTTCGACGAATTTTTTAAGAATTTTCAAATTTTCAGATGGGAGGTTCCAGATAAGGTCAAAAACGACATACTCAGATCTTCACCAAACTTTGCAGGGATCCATTGGAGGTCGAGACACGTGGAAAAAACGTACAAAACAAGAGATTGGAGACATAAAGATTTTGGACGAATTTTTTAAGAATTTTCAAATTTTCAGATAGGAGGTTCCATATAAGGTCAAAAACTACATACTCAGATCTTCACCAAACTTTGCAGGGATACATTGGATGTCAAGACACGTGGAAAAAACGTACAAAACAAGAGATTGGAGACATCAAGATTTTGGACGAATTTTTTAAGAATTTTCAAATTTTCAGATGGGAGGTTCCAGATAAGGTCTAAAACTACATACTCAGATCTCCACCAAACATTGCAGGAATACATTGGATGTCAAGACACGTGGAAAAAACGTACAAAACAAGAGATTGGAGACATCAAGATTTTCGACGAATTTTTGAAGAATTTTCAAATTTTCAGATAGGAGGTTCCAGATAAGGTCAAAAACTACATACTCAGATCTTCACCAAACGTTGCAGGGATACTTTGCATGTCAAGACACGTGGAAAAAACGTACAAAACAAAAGATTGGAGACATCAAGATTTTCGACGAATTTTTTAAGAATTTTCAAATTTTCAGATGGGAGGTTCCAGATAAGGTCAAAAACGACATACTCAGATCTTCACCAAACTTTGCATGGATACATTGGATGTCAAGACACGTGGAAAAAACGTACAAAACAAGAGATTGGAGACATCAAGATTTTGGACGAATTTTTTAAGAATTCTCAAATTTTCAGAAAGGAGGTTCCATATAAGGTCAAAAACTACATACTCAGATCTTCACCAAACTTTGCAGGGATACTTTGGATGTCAAGACACGTGGAAAAAACGTACAAAACAAGAGATTGGGGTCATCAAGATTTTGGACGAATTTTTTAAGAATTTTCAAATTTTCAGATGGGAGGTTCAATATAAGGTCAAAAACTACATACTCAGATCTTCACCAAACTTTGCATGGATACATTGGATGTCAAGACACGTGGAAAAAACATACAAAACATAGGATTCGGAACATCAAGATTTTGGTCGAATTTTTTAAGAATTTTCAAATTTTCAGATAGGAGGTTCCATATAAGGTCAAAAACTACATACTCAGATCTTCACCAAACATTGCAGGAATACATTGGATGTCAAGACACGTGGAAAAAACGTACAAAACAAGAGATTGGGGTCATCAAGATTTTGCACGGATTTTTTAGGAATTTTCAAATTTTCAGATGGGAGGTTCCAGATAAGGTCAAAAACTACATACTCAGATCTTCACCAAACTTTGCAGGGATACATTGGATGTCAAGACACGTGGAAAAAACGTACAAAACAAGAGATTGGAGACATCAATATTTTGGACGAATTTTTTAAGAATTTTCAAATTTTCAGATAGGAGGTTCCATATAAGGTCAAAAACTACATACTCAGATCTTCACCAAACTTTGCATGTATACATTATGTGTCAAGACACGTGGAAAAAACGTACAAAACAAAAGATTGGAGACATCAAGATTTTGGTCGAATTTTTTAAGAATTTTCAAATTTTCAGATGGGAGGTTCCAGATAAGGTCAAAAACTACATACTCAGATCTTCACCAAACTTTGCAGGGATACATTGGATGTCAAGACAAGCGGAAAAAACGTACAAAAAAGAGATTGGAGACATCAAGATTTTGGACGAATTTTTTAAGAATTTTCAAATTTTCAGATAGGAGGTTCCAGATAAGGTCAAAAACTACATACTCAGATCTTCACCAAACTTTGCAGGGATACATTGGAGGTCGAGACACGTGGAAAAAACGTACAAAACAAGAGATTGGAGACATCAAGATTTTGGACGAATTTTTGAAGAATTTTCAAATTTTCTGATAGGAGGTCCCAGATAAGGTCAAAAACTACATACTCAGATCTCCACCAAACATTGCAGGGATACATTGGATGTCAAGACACGTGGAAAAAACGTACAAAACAAGAGATTGGAGACATCAAGATTTTCGACGAATTTTTGAAGAATTTTCAAATTTTCAGATAGGAGGTTCCAGATAAGGTCAAAAACTACATACTCAGATCTTCACCAAACGTTGCAGGGATACTTTGCATGTCAAGACACGTGGAAAAAACGTACAAAACAAGAGATTGGAGACATCAAGATTTTCGACGAATTTTTTAAGAATTTTCAAATTTTCAGATGGGAGGTTCCAGATAAGGTCAAAAACGACATACTCAGATCTTCACCAAACTTTGCATGGATACATTGGATGTCAAGACACGTGGAAAAAACGTACAAAACAAGAGATTGGGGTCATCAAGATTTTGCACGGATTTTTTAGGAATTTTCAAATTTTCAGATGGGAGGTTCCAGATAAGGTCAAAAACTACATACTCAGATATTCACCAAACTTTGCAGGGATACATTGGATGTCAAGACACGTGGAAAAAACGTACAAAACAAGAGATTGGAGACATCAAGATTTTGGACGAATTTTTTAAGAATTTTCAAATTTTCAGATAGGAGGTTCCATATAAGGTCAAAAACTACATACTCAGATCTTCACCAAACTTTGCATGGATACATTATGTGTCAAGACACGTGGAAAAAACGTACAAAACAAAAGATTGGAGACATCAAGATTTTGGTCGAATTTTTTAAGAATTTTCAAATTTTCAGATGGGAGGTTCCAGATAAGGTCAAAAACTACATACTCAGATCTTCACCAAACTTTGCAGGGATACATTGGATGTCAAGACACGTGGAAAAAACGTACAAAAAAGAGATTGGAGACATCAAGATTTTGGACGAATTTTTTAACAATTTTCAAATTTTCAGAAAGGATGTTCCAGATAAGGTCAAAAACGACATACTCAGATCTTCACCAAACTTTGCAGGGATACATTGGATATCAAGACACGTGGAAAAAACGTACAAAACAAGAGATTGGAGACATCAAGATTTTGGACGAATTTTTTAAGAATTTTCAAATTTTCAGATAGGAGGTTCCAGATAAGGTCAAAAACTACATACTCAGATCTTCACCAAACTTTGCAGGGATACATTGGATGTCAAGACACGTGGAAAAAACGTACAAAACAAGAGATTGGGGTCATCAAGATTTTGGACGGATTTTTTAGGAATTTTCAAATTTTCAGATGGGAGGTTCCAGATAAGGTCAAAAACTACATACTCAGATCTTCACCAAACATTGCAGGGATACATTGGATGTCAAGACACGTGGAAAAAACGTACAAAACAAGAGATTGGAGACATCAAAATTTTGGACGAATTTTTTAAGAATTTTCAAATTTTCAGATAGGAGGTTCCAGATGAGGTCAAAAACTACATACTCAGATCTTCACCAAACTTTGCAGGAATACTTTGCATGTCAAGACACGTGGAAAAAACGTACAAAACAAGAGATCGGAGACATCAAGATTTTCGACGAATTTTTTAAGAATTTTCAAATTTTCAGATGGGAGGTTCCAGATAAGGTCAAAAACGACATACTCAGATCTTCACCAAACTTTGCATGGATACATTGGATGTCAAGACACGTGGAAAAAACATACAAAACATAGGATTGGTGACATCAAGATTTTGGACGAATTTTTTAAGAATTTTCAAATTTTCAGATAGGAGGTTCCATATAAGGTCAAAAACTACATACTCAGATCTTCACCAAACTTTGCAGGGATACATTGGATGTCAAGACACGTGGAAAAAACGTACAAAACAAGAGATTGGAGACATCAAGATTATGGACGAATTTTTTGAGAATTTTCAAATTTTCAGAAAGGAGGTTCCATATAAGGTCAAAAACTACATACTCAGATCTTCACCAAACTTTGCAGGGATACATTGGATGTCAAGACACGTGGAAAAAACGTACAAAACAAGAGATTGGAGACATCAAGATTTTCGACGAATTTTTTAAGAATTTTCACATTTTCAGAAAGGATGTTCCAGATAAGGTCAAAAACGACATACTCAGATCTTCACCAAACTTTGCAGGGATACATTGGAGGTCGAGACACGTGGAAAAAACGTACAAAACAAGAGATTGGAGACATCAAGATTTTGGACGAATTTTTGAAGAATTTTCAAATTTTCTGATAGGAGGTCCCAGATAAGGTCAAAAACTACATACTCAGATCTCCACCAAACATTGCAGGGATACATTGGATGTCAAGACACGTGGAAAAAACGTACAAAACAAGAGATTGGAGACATCAAGATTTTCGACGAATTTTTGAAGAATTTTCAAATTTTCAGATAGGAGGTTCCAGATAAGGTCAAAAACTACATACTCAGATCTTCACCAAACGTTGCAGGGATACTTTGCATGTCAAGACACGTGGAAAAAACGTACAAAACAAGAGATTGGAGACATCAAGATTTTCGACGAATTTTTTAAGAATTTTCAAATTTTCAGATGGGAGGTTCCAGATAAGGTCAAAAACTACATACTCAGATCTTCACCAAACTTTGCATGGATACATTGGATGTCAAGACACGTGGAAAAAACGTACAAAACAAGAGATTGGGGTCATCAAGATTTTGCACGGATTTTTTAGGAATTTTCAAATTTTCAGATGGGAGGTTCCAGATAAGGTCAAAAACTACATACTCAGATCTTCACCAAACTTTGCAGGGATACATTGGATGTCAAGACACGTGGAAAAAACGTACAAAACAAGAGATTGGAGACATCAAGATTTTGGACGAATTTTTTAAGAATTTTCAAATTTTCAGATAGGAGGTTCCATATAAGGTCAAAAACTACATACTCAGATCTTCACCAAACTTTGCATGGATACATTATGTGTCAAGACACGTGGAAAAAACGTACAAAACAAAAGATTGGAGACATCAAGATTTTGGTCGAATTTTTTAAGAATTTTCAAATTTTCAGATAGGAGGTTCCAGATAAGGTCAAAAACTACATACTCAGATCTTCACCAAACTTTGCAGGGATACATTGGATGTCAAGACACGTGGAAAAAACGTACAAAACAAGAGATTGGGGTCATCAAGATTTTGGACGGATTTTTTAGGAATTTTCAAATTTTCAGATGGGAGGTTCCAGATAAGGTCAAAAACTACATACTCAGATCTTCACCAAACATTGCAGGGATACATTGGATGTCAAGACACGTGGAAAAAACGTACAAAACAAGAGATTGGAGACATCAAAATTTTGGACGAATTTTTTAAGAATTTTCAAATTTTCAGATAGGAGGTTCCAGATGAGGTCAAAAACTACATACTCAGATCTTCACCAAACTTTGCAGGAATACTTTGCATGTCAAGACACGTGGAAAAAACGTACAAAAGAAGAGATTGGAGACATCAAGATTTTGGTCGAA
Organism: Lepisma saccharinum; assembly: GCF_977018435.1. NCBI lineage: Eukaryota > Metazoa > Arthropoda > Insecta > Zygentoma > Lepismatidae > Lepisma > Lepisma saccharinum. The sequence goes on from NW_028143198.1 coordinate 128,143, forward strand.
TTTTTTAAGAATTTTCAAATTTTCAGATGGGAGGTTCCAGATAAGGTCAAAAACTACATACTCAGATCTTCACCAAACTTTGCAGGGATACATTGGATGTCAAGACACGTGGAAAAAACGTACAAAACAAGAGATAAGAGACATCAAGATTTTGGACGAATTTTTTAACAATTTTCAAATTTTCAGAAAGGATGTTCCAGATAAGGTCAAAAACGACATACTCAGATCTTCACCAAACTTTGCAGGGATACATTGGATATCAAGACACGTGGAAAAAACGTACAAAACAAGAGATTGGAGACATCAAGATTTTGGACGAATTTTTTAAGAATTTTCAAATTTTCAGATAGGAGGTTCCAGATAAGGTCAAAAACTACATACTCAGATCTTCACCAAACTTTGCAGGGATACATTGGATGTCAAGACACGTGGAAAAAACGTACAAAACAAGAGATTGGGGTCATCAAGATTTTGGACGGATTTTTTAGGAATTTTCAAATTTTCAGATGGGAGGTTCCAGATAAGGTCAAAAACTACATACTCAGATCTTCACCAAACATTGCAGGGATACATTGGATGTCAAGACACGTGGAAAAAACGTACAAAACAAGAGATTGGAGACATCAAAATTTTGGACGAATTTTTTAAGAATTTTCAAATTTTCAGATAGGAGGTTCCAGATGAGGTCAAAAACTACATACTCAGATCTTCACCAAACTTTGCAGGAATACTTTGCATGTCAAGACACGTGGAAAAAACGTACAAAACAAGAGATCGGAGACATCAAGATTTTCGACGAATTTTTTAAGAATTTTCAAATTTTCAGATGGGAGGTTCCAGATAAGGTCAAAAACGACATACTCAGATCTTCACCAAACTTTGCATGGATACATTGGATGTCAAGACACGTGGAAAAAACATACAAAACATAGGATTGGTGACATCAAGATTTTGGACGAATTTTTTAAGAATTTTCAAATTTTCAGATAGGAGGTTCCATATAAGGTCAAAAACTACATACTCAGATCTTCACCAAACTTTGCAGGGATACATTGGATGTCAAGACACGTGGAAAAAACGTACAAAACAAGAGATTGGAGACATCAAGATTATGGACGAATTTTTTGAGAATTTTCAAATTTTCAGAAAGGAGGTTCCATATAAGGTCAAAAACTACATACTCAGATCTTCACCAAACTTTGCAGGGATACATTGGATGTCAAGACACGTGGAAAAAACGTACAAAACAAGAGATTGGAGACATCAAGATTTTCGACGAATTTTTTAAGAATTTTCACATTTTCAGAAAGGATGTTCCAGATAAGGTCAAAAACGACATACTCAGATCTTCACCAAACTTTGCAGGGATACATTGGAGGTCGAGACACGTGGAAAAAACGTACAAAACAAGAGATTGGAGACATCAAGATTTTGGACGAATTTTTGAAGAATTTTCAAATTTTCTGATAGGAGGTCCCAGATAAGGTCAAAAACTACATACTCAGATCTCCACCAAACATTGCAGGGATACATTGGATGTCAAGACACGTGGAAAAAACGTACAAAACAAGAGATTGGAGACATCAAGATTTTCGACGAATTTTTGAAGAATTTTCAAATTTTCAGATAGGAGGTTCCAGATAAGGTCAAAAACTACATACTCAGATCTTCACCAAACGTTGCAGGGATACTTTGCATGTCAAGACACGTGGAAAAAACGTACAAAACAAGAGATTGGAGACATCAAGATTTTCGACGAATTTTTTAAGAATTTTCAAATTTTCAGATGGGAGGTTCCAGATAAGGTCAAAAACTACATACTCAGATCTTCACCAAACTTTGCATGGATACATTGGATGTCAAGACACGTGGAAAAAACGTACAAAACAAGAGATTGGGGTCATCAAGATTTTGCACGGATTTTTTAGGAATTTTCAAATTTTCAGATGGGAGGTTCCAGATAAGGTCAAAAACTACATACTCAGATCTTCACCAAACTTTGCAGGGATACATTGGATGTCAAGACACGTGGAAAAAACGTACAAAACAAGAGATTGGAGACATCAAGATTTTGGACGAATTTTTTAAGAATTTTCAAATTTTCAGATAGGAGGTTCCATATAAGGTCAAAAACTACATACTCAGATCTTCACCAAACTTTGCATGGATACATTATGTGTCAAGACACGTGGAAAAAACGTACAAAACAAAAGATTGGAGACATCAAGATTTTGGTCGAATTTTTTAAGAATTTTCAAATTTTCAGATAGGAGGTTCCAGATAAGGTCAAAAACTACATACTCAGATCTTCACCAAACTTTGCAGGGATACATTGGATGTCAAGACACGTGGAAAAAACGTACAAAACAAGAGATTGGGGTCATCAAGATTTTGGACGGATTTTTTAGGAATTTTCAAATTTTCAGATGGGAGGTTCCAGATAAGGTCAAAAACTACATACTCAGATCTTCACCAAACATTGCAGGGATACATTGGATGTCAAGACACGTGGAAAAAACGTACAAAACAAGAGATTGGAGACATCAAAATTTTGGACGAATTTTTTAAGAATTTTCAAATTTTCAGATAGGAGGTTCCAGATGAGGTCAAAAACTACATACTCAGATCTTCACCAAACTTTGCAGGAATACTTTGCATGTCAAGACACGTGGAAAAAACGTACAAAAGAAGAGATTGGAGACATCAAGATTTTGGTCGTTTTTTTTAAGAATTTTCAAATTTTCAGATGGGAGGTTCCAGATAAGGTCAAAAACTACATACTCAGATCTTCACCAAACTTTGCAGGGATACATTGGATGTCAAGACACGTGGAAAAAACGTACAAAACAAGAGATAAGAGACATCAAGATTTTGGACGAATTTTTTAACAATTTTCAAATTTTCAGAAAGGATGTTCCAGATAAGGTCAAAAACGACATACTCAGATCTTCACCAAACTTTGCAGGGATACATTGGATATCAAGACACGTGGAAAAAACGTACAAAACAAGAGATTGGAGACATCAAGATTTTGGACGAATTTTTTAAGAATTTTCAAATTTTCAGATAGGAGGTTCCAGATAAGGTCAAAAACTACATACTCAGATCTTCACCAAACTTTGCAGGGATACATTGGATGTCAAGACACGTGGAAAAAACGTACAAAACAAGAGATTGGGGTCATCAAGATTTTGGACGGATTTTTTAGGAATTTTCAAATTTTCAGATGGGAGGTTCCAGATAAGGTCAAAAACTACATACTCAGATCTTCACCAAACATTGCAGGGATACATTGGATGTCAAGACACGTGGAAAAAACGTACAAAACAAGAGATTGGAGACATCAAAATTTTGGACGAATTTTTTAAGAATTTTCAAATTTTCAGATAGGAGGTTCCAGATGAGGTCAAAAACTACATACTCAGATCTTCACCAAACTTTGCAGGAATACTTTGCATGTCAAGACACGTGGAAAAAACGTACAAAACAAGAGATCGGAGACATCAAGATTTTCGACGAATTTTTTAAGAATTTTCAAATTTTCAGATGGGAGGATCCAGATAAGGTCAAAAACGACATACTCAGATCTTCACCAAACTTTGCATGGATACATTGGATGTCAAGACACGTGGAAAAAACATACAAAACATAGGATTGGTGACATCAAGATTTTGGACGAATTTTTTAAGAATTTTCAAATTTTCAGATAGGAGGCTCCATATAAGGTCAAAAACTACATACTCAGATCTTCACCAAACTTTGCAGGGATACATTGGAGGTCGAGACACGTGGAAAAAACGTACAAAACAAGAGATTGGAGACATCAAGATTTTGGACGAATTTTTGAAGAATTTTCAAATTTTCTGATAGGAGGTCCCAGATAAGGTCAAAAACTACATACTCAGATCTCCACCAAACATTGCAGGGATACATTGGATGTCAAGACACGTGGAAAAAACGTACAAAACAAGAGATTGGAGACATCAAGATTTTCGACGAATTTTTGAAGAATTTTCAAATTTTCAGATAGGAGGTTCCAGATAAGGTCAAAAACTACATACTCAGATCTTCACCAAACGTTGCAGGGATACTTTGCATGTCAAGACACGTGGAAAAAACGTACAAAACAAGAGATTGGAGACATCAAGATTTTCGACGAATTTTTTAAGAATTTTCAAATTTTCAGATGGGAGGTTCCAGATAAGGTCAAAAACGACATACTCAGATCTTCACCAAACTTTGCATGGATACATTGGATGTCAAGACACGTGGAAAAAACGTACAAAACAAGAGATTGGGGTCATCAAGATTTTGCACGGATTTTTTAGGAATTTTCAAATTTTCAGATGGGAGGTTCCAGATAAGGTCAAAAACTACATACTCAGATATTCACCAAACTTTGCAGGGATACATTGGATGTCAAGACACGTGGAAAAAACGTACAAAACAAGAGATTGGAGACATCAAGATTTTGGACGAATTTTTTAAGAATTTTCAAATTTTCAGATAGGAGGTTCCATATAAGGTCAAAAACTACATACTCAGATCTTCACCAAACTTTGCATGGATACATTATGTGTCAAGACACGTGGAAAAAACGTACAAAACAAAAGATTGGAGACATCAAGATTTTGGTCGAATTTTTTAAGAATTTTCAAATTTTCAGATGGGAGGTTCCAGATAAGGTCAAAAACTACATACTCAGATCTTCACCAAACTTTGCAGGGATACATTGGATGTCAAGACACGTGGAAAAAACGTACAAAAAAGAGATTGGAGACATCAAGATTTTGGACGAATTTTTTAACAATTTTCAAATTTTCAGAAAGGATGTTCCAGATAAGGTCAAAAACGACATACTCAGATCTTCACCAAACTTTGCAGGGATACATTGGATATCAAGACACGTGGAAAAAACGTACAAAACAAGAGATTGGAGACATCAAGATTTTGGACGAATTTTTTAAGAATTTTCAAATTTTCAGATAGGAGGTTCCAGATAAGGTCAAAAACTACATACTCAGATCTTCACCAAACTTTGCAGGGATACATTGGATGTCAAGACACGTGGAAAAAACGTACAAAACAAGAGATTGGGGTCATCAAGATTTTGGACGGATTTTTTAGGAATTTTCAAATTTTCAGATGGGAGGTTCCAGATAAGGTCAAAAACTACATACTCAGATCTACACCAAACATTGCAGGGATACATTGGATGTCAAGACACGTGGAAAAAACGTACAAAACAAGAGATTGGAGACATCAAAATTTTGGACGAATTTTTTAAGAATTTTCAAATTTTCAGATAGGAGGTTCCAGATGAGGTCAAAAACTACATACTCAGATCTTCACCAAACTTTGCAGGAATACTTTGCATGTCAAGACACGTGGAAAAAACGTACAAAACAAGAGATCGGAGACATCAAGATTTTCGACGAATTTTTTAAGAATTTTCAAATTTTCAGATGGGAGGTTCCAGATAAGGTCAAAAACGACATACTCAGATCTTCACCAAACTTTGCATGGATACATTGGATGTCAAGACACGTGGAAAAAACATACAAAACATAGGATTGGTGACATCAAGATTTTGGACGAATTTTTTAAGAATTTTCAAATTTTCAGATAGGAGGTTCCATATAAGGTCAAAAACTACATACTCAGATCTTCACCAAACTTTGCAGGGATACATTGGATGTCAAGACACGTGGAAAAAACGTACAAAACAAGAGATTGGAGACATCAAGATTATGGACGAATTTTTTGAGAATTTTCAAATTTTCAGAAAGGAGGTTCCATATAAGGTCAAAAACTACATACTCAGATCTTCACCAAACTTTGCAGGGATACATTAGATGTCAAGACACGTGGAAAAAACGTACAAAACAAGAGATTGGAGACATCAAGATTTTCGACGAATTTTTTAAGAATTTTCAAATTTTCAGAAAGGATGTTCCAGATAAGGTCAAAAACGACATACTCAGATCTTCACCAAACTTTGCAGGGATACATTGGAGGTCGAGACACGTGGAAAAAACGTACAAAACAAGAGATTGGAGACATCAAGATTTTGGACGAATTTTTGAAGAATTTTCAAATTTTCTGATAGGAGGTCCCAGATAAGGTCAAAAACTACATACTCAGATCTCCACCAAACATTGCAGGGATACATTGGATGTCAAGACACGTGGAAAAAACGTACAAAACAAGAGATTGGAGACATCAAGATTTTCGACGAATTTTTGAAGAATTTTCAAATTTTCAGATAGGAGGTTCCAGATAAGGTCAAAAACTACATACTCAGATCTTCACCAAACGTTGCAGGGATACTTTGCATGTCAAGACACGTGGAAAAAACGTACAAAACAAGAGATTGGAGACATCAAGATTTTCGACGAATTTTTTAAGAATTTTCAAATTTTCAGATGGGAGGTTCCAGATAAGGTCAAAAACTACATACTCAGATCTTCACCAAACTTTGCATGGATACATTGGATGTCAAGACACGTGGAAAAAACGTACAAAACAAGAGATTGGGGTCATCAAGATTTTGCACGGATTTTTTAGGAATTTTCAAATTTTCAGATGGGAGGTTCCAGATAAGGTCAAAAACTACATACTCAGATCTTCACCAAACTTTGCAGGGATACATTGGATGTCAAGACACGTGGAAAAAACGTACAAAACAAGAGATTGGAGACATCAAGATTTTGGACGAATTTTTTAAGAATTTTCAAATTTTCAGATAGGAGGTTCCATATAAGGTCAAAAACTACATACTCAGATCTTCACCAAACTTTGCATGGATACATTATGTGTCAAGACACGTGGAAAAAACGTACAAAACAAAAGATTGGAGACATCAAGATTTTGGTCGAATTTTTTAAGAATTTTCAAATTTTCAGATAGGAGGTTCCAGATAAGGTCAAAAACTACATACTCAGATCTTCACCAAACTTTGCAGGGATACATTGGATGTCAAGACACGTGGAAAAAACGTACAAAACAAGAGATTGGGGTCATCAAGATTTTGGACGGATTTTTTAGGAATTTTCAAATTTTCAGATGGGAGGTTCCAGATAAGGTCAAAAACTACATACTCAGATCTTCACCAAACATTGCAGGGATACATTGGATGTCAAGACACGTGGAAAAAACGTACAAAACAAGAGATTGGAGACATCAAAATTTTGGACGAATTTTTTAAGAATTTTCAAATTTTCAGATAGGAGGTTCCAGATGAGGTCAAAAACTACATACTCAGATCTTCACCAAACTTTGCAGGAATACTTTGCATGTCAAGACACGTGGAAAAAACGTACAAAAGAAGAGATTGGAGACATCAAGATTTTGGTCGAATTTTTTAAGAATTTTCAAATTTTCAGATGGGAGGTTCCAGATAAGGTCAAAAACTACATACTCAGATCTTCACCAAACTTTGCAGGGATACATTGGATGTCAAGACACGTGGAAAAAACGTACAAAACAAGAGATAAGAGACATCAAGATTTTGGACGAATTTTTTAACAATTTTCAAATTTTCAGAAAGGATGTTCCAGATAAGGTCAAAAACGACATACTCAGATCTTCACCAAACTTTGCAGGGATACATTGGATATCAAGACACGTGGAAAAAACGTACAAAACAAGAGATTGGAGACATCAAGATTTTGGACGAATTTTTTAAGAATTTTCAAATTTTCAGATAGGAGGTTCCAGATAAGGTCAAAAACTACATACTCAGATCTTCACCAAACTTTGCAGGGATACATTGGATGTCAAGACACGTGGAAAAAACGTACAAAACAAGAGATTGGGGTCATCAAGATTTTGGACGGATTTTTTAGGAATTTTCAAATTTTCAGATGGGAGGTTCCAGATAAGGTCAAAAACTACATACTCAGATCTTCACCAAACATTGCAGGGATACATTGGATGTCAAGACACGTGGAAAAAACGTACAAAACAAGAGATTGGAGACATCAATATTTTGGACGAATTTTTAAAGAATTTTCAAATTTTCAGATAGGAGGTTCCAGATGAGGTCAAAAACTACATAGTCAGATCTTCACCAAACTTTGCAGGAATACTTTTCATGTCAAGACACGTGGAAAAAACGTACAAAACAAGAGATCGGAGACATCAAGATTTTCGACGAATTTTTTAAGAATTTTCAAATTTTCAGATGGGAGGTTCCAGATAAGGTCAAAAACGACATACTCAGTTCTTCACCAAACTTTGCATGGATACATTGGATGTCAAGACACGTGGAAAAAACATACAAAACATAGGATTGGTGACATCAAGATTTTGGACGAATTTTTTAAGAATTTTCAAATTTTCAGATAGGAGGTTCCATATAAGGTCAAAAACTACATACTCAGATCTTCACCAAACTTTGCAGGGATACATTGGATGTCAAGACACGTGGAAAAAACGTACAAAACAAGAGATTGGAGACATCAAGATTTTCGACGAATTTTTTAAGAATTTTCAAATTTTCAGAAAGGATGTTCCAGATAAGGTCAAAAACGACATACTCAGATCTTCACCAAACTTTGCAGGGATACATTGGAGGTCGAGACACGTGGAAAAAACGTACAAAACAAGAGATTGGAGACATCAAGATTTTGGACGAATTTTTGAAGGATTTTCAAATTTTCAGATAGGAGGTTCCAGATAAGGTCAAAAACTACATACTCAGATCTCAACCAAACATTGCAGGGATACATTGGATGTCAAGACACGTGGAAAAAACGTACAAAACAAGAGATTGGAGACATCAAGATTTTCGACGAATTTTTGAAGAATTTTCAAATTTTCAGATAGGAGGTTCCAGATAAGGTCAAAAACTACATACTCAGATCTTCACCAAACGTTGCAGGGATACTTTGCATGTCAAGACACGTGGAAAAAACGTACAAAACAAGAGATTGGAGACATCAAGATTTTCGACGAATTTTTTAAGAATTTTCAAATTTTCAGATGGGAGGTTCCAGATAAGATCAAAAACGACATACTCAGATCTTCACCAAACTATGCATGGATACATTGGATGTCAAGACACGTGGAAAAAACGTACAAAACAAGAGATTGGAGACATCAAGATTTTGGACGAATTTTTTAAGAATTCTCAAATTTTCAGAAAGGAGGTTCCATATAAGGTCAAAAACTACAAACTCAGATCTTCACCAAACTTTGCAGGGATACATTGGATGTCAAGACACGTGGAAAAAACGTACAAAACAAGAGATTGGGGTCATCAAGATTTTGGACGAATTTTTTAAGAATTTTCAAATTTTCAGAAAGGAGGTTCCATATAAGGTCAAAAACTACATACTCAGATCTTCACCAAACTTTGCAGGGATACATTGAATGTCAAGACACGTGGAAAAAACGTACAAAACAAGAGATTGGGGTCATCAAGATTTTGGACGGATTTTTTAGGAATTTTCAAATTTTCAGATGGGAGGTTCCAGATAAGGTCAAAAACTACATACTCAGATCTTCACCAAACTTTGCAGGGATACATTGGATGTCAAGACACGTGGAAAAAACGTACAAAACAAGAGATTGGAGACATCAAGATTTTGGACGAATTTTTTAAGAATTTTTAAATTTTCAGATAGGAGGTTCCATATAAGGTCAAAAACTACATACTCAGATCTTCACCAAACTTTGCATGGATACATTATGTGTCAAGACACGTGGAAAAAACGTACAAAACAAGAGATTGGAGACATCAAGATATTGGTCGAATTTTTTAAGAATTTTCAAATTTTCAGATGGGAGGTTCCAGATAAGGTCAAAAACTACATACTCAGATCTTCACCAAACTTTGCAGGGATACATTGGATGCCAAGACACGTGGAAAAAACGTACAAAACAAGAGATAGGAGACATCAAGATTTTGGACGAATTTTTTAACAATTTTCAAATTTTCAGAAAGGATGTTCCAGATAAGGTCAAAAACAACATACTCAGATCTTCACCAAACTTTGCAGGGATACATTGGATATCAAGACACGTGGAAAAAACGTACAAAACAAGAGATTGGAGACATCAAGATTTTGGACGAATTTTTTAAGAATTTTCAAATTTTCAGATAGGAGGTTCCCGATAAGATCAAAAACTACATACTCAGATCTTCACCAAACTTTGCAGGGATACATTGGATGTCAAGACACGTGGAAAAAAAGTACAAAACAAGAGATTGGGGTCATCAAGATTTTGGACGGATTTTTTAGGAATTTTCAAATTTTCAGATGGGAGGTTCCAGATAAGGTCAAAAACTACATACTCAGATCTTCACCAAACATTGCAGGGATACATTGGATGTCAAGACACGTGGAAAAAACGTACAAAACAAGAGATTGGAGACATCAAGATTTTGGACGAATTTTTTAAGAATTTTCAAATTTTCAGATAGGAGGTTCCAGATGAGGTCAAAAACTACATACTCAGATCTTCACCAAACTTTGCAGGAATACTTTGCATGTCAAGACACGTGGAAAAAACGTACAAAACAAGAGATCGGAGACATCAAGATTTTCGACGAATTTTTTAAGAATTTTCAAATTTTCAGATGGGAGGTTCCAGATAAGGTCAAAAACGACATACTCAGATCTTCACCAAACTTTGCAGGGATCCATTGGAGGTCGAGACACGTGGAAAAAACGTACAAAACAAGAGATTGGAGACATCAAGATTTTGGACGAATTTTTTAAGAATTTTCAAATTTTCAGATAGGAGGTTCCATATAAGGTCAAAAACTACATACTCAGATCTTCACCAAACTTTGCAGGCATACATTGGATGTCAAGACACGTGGAAAAAACGTACAAAACAAGAGATTGGAGACATCAAGATTTTCGACGAATTTTTTAAGAATTTTCAAATTTTCAGAAAGGATGTTCCAGATAAGGTCAAAAACGACATACTCAGATCTTCACCAAACTTTGCAGGGATCCATTGGAGGTCGAGACACGTGGAAAAAAAGTACAAAACAAGAGATTGGGGTCATCAAGATTTTGGACGGATTTTTTAGGAATTTTCAAATTTTCAGATGGGAGGTTCCAGATAAGGTCAAAAACTACATACTCAGATCTTCACCAAACATTGCAGGGATACATTGGATGTCAAGACACGTGGAAAAAACGTACAAAACAAGAGATTGGAGACATCAAGATTTTGGACGAATTTTTTAAGAATTTTCAAATTTTCAGATAGGAGGTTCCAGATGAGGTCAAAAACTACATACTCAGATCTTCACCAAACTTTGCAGGAATACTTTGCATGTCAAGACACGTGGAAAAAACGTACAAAACAAGAGATCGGAGACATCAAGATTTTCGACGAATTTTTTAAGAATTTTCAAATTTTCAGATGGGAGGTTCCAGATAAGGTCAAAAACGACATACTCAGATCTTCACCAAACTTTGCAGGGATCCATTGGAGGTCGAGACACGTGGAAAAAACGTACAAAACAAGAGATTGGAGACATCAAGATTTTGGACGATTTTTTTAAGAATTTTCAAATTTTCAGATAGGAGGTTCCATATAAGGTCAAAAACTACATACTCAGATCTTCACCAAACTTTGCAGGCATACATTGGATGTCAAAACACGTGGAAAAAACGTACAAAACAAGAGATTGGAGACATCAAGATTTTCGACGAATTTTTTAAGAATTTTCAAATTTTCAGAAAGGATGTTCCAGATAAGGTCAAAAACGACATACTCAGATCTTCACCAAACTTTGCAGGGATCCATTGGAGGTCGAGACACGTGGAAAAAACGTACAAAACAAGAGATTGGAGACATCAAGATTTTGGACGAATTTTTGAAGAATTTTCAAATTTTCAGATAGGAGGTTCCAGATAAGGTCTAAAACTACATACTCAGATCTCCACCAAACATTGCAGGAATACATTGGATGTCAAGACACGTGGAAAAAACGTACAAAACAAGAGATTGGAGACATCAAGATTTTCGACGAATTTTTGAAGAATTTTCAAATTTTCAGATAGGAGGTTCCAGATAAGGTCAAAAACTACATACTCAGATCTTCACCAAACGTTGCAGGGATACTTTGCATGTCAAGACACGTGGAAAAAACGTACAAAACAAAAGATTGGAGACATCAAGATTTTCGACGAATTTTTTAAGAATTTTCAAATTTTCAGATGGGAGGTTCCAGATAAGGTCAAAAACGACATACTCAGATCTTCACCAAACTTTGCAGGGATACATTGGATGTCAAGACACGTGGAAAAAACGTACAAAACAAGAGATTGGAGACATCAAGATTTTGGACGAATTTTTTAAGAATTTTTAAATTTTCAGATAGGAGGTTCCATATAAGGTCAAAAACTACATACTCAGATCTTCACCAAACTTTGCATGGATACATTATGTGTCAAGACACGTGGAAAAAACGTACAATACAAGAGATTGGAGACATCAAGATATTGGTCGAATTTTTTAAGAATTTTCAAATTTTCAGATGGGAGGTTCCAGATAAGGTCAAAAACTACATACTCAGATCTTCACCAAACTTTGCAGGGATACATTGGATGTCAAGACACGTGGAAAAAACGTACAAAACAAGAGATAGGAGACATCAAGATTTTGGACGAATTTTTTAACAATTTTCAAATTTTCAGAAAGGATGTTCCAGATAAGGTCAAAAACAACATACTCAGATCTTCACCAAACTTTGCAGGGATACATTGGATATCAAGACACGTGGAAAAAACGTACAAAACAAGAGATTGGAGACATCAAGATTTTGGACGAATTTTTTAAGAATTTTCAAATTTTCAGATAGGAGGTTCCAGATAAGATCAAAAACTACATACTCAGATCTTCACCAAACTTTGCAGGGATACATTGGATGTCAAGACACGTGGAAAAAAAGTACAAAACAAGAGATTGGGGTCATCAAGATTTTGGAGGGATTTTTTAGGAATTTTCAAATTTTCAGATGGGAGGTTCCAGATAAGGTCAAAAACTACATACTCAGATCTTCACCAAACATTGCAGGGATACATTGGATGTCAAGACACGTGGAAAAAACGTACAAAACAAGAGATTGGAGACATCAAGATTTTGGACGAATTTTTTAAGAATTTTCAAATTTTCAGATAGGAGGTTCCAGATGAGGTCAAAAACTACATACTCAGATCTTCACCAAACTTTGCAGGAATACTTTGCATGTCAAGACACGTGGAAAAAACGTACAAAACAAGAGATCGGAGACATCAAGATTTTCGACGAATTTTTTAAGAATTTTCAAATTTTCAGATGGGAGGTTCCAGATAAGGTCAAAAACGACATACTCAGATCTTCACCAAACTTTGCAGGGATCCATTGGAGGTCGAGACACGTGGAAAAAACGTACAAAACAAGAGATTGGAGACATCAAGATTTTGGACGAATTTTTTAAGAATTTTCAAATTTTCAGATAGGAGGTTCCATATAAGGTCAAAAACTACATACTCAGATCTTCACCAAACTTTGCAGGCATACATTGGATGTCAAGACACGTGGAAAAAACGTACAAAACAAGAGATTGGAGACATCAAGATTTTCGACGAATTTTTTAAGAATTTTCAAATTTTCAGAAAGGATGTTCCAGATAAGGTCAAAAACGACATACTCAGATCTTCACCAAACTTTGCAGGGATCCATTGGAGGTCGAGACACGTGGAAAAAAGTACAAAACAAGAGATTGGGGTCATCAAGATTTTGGACGGATTTTTTAGGAATTTTCAAATTTTCAGATGGGAGGTTCCAGATAAGGTCAAAAACTACATACTCAGATCTTCACCAAACATTGCAGGGATACATTGGATGTCAAGACACGTGGAAAAAACGTACAAAACAAGAGATTGGAGACATCAAGATTTTGGACGAATTTTTTAAGAATTTTCAAATTTTCAGATAGGAGGTTCCAGATGAGGTCAAAAACTACATACTCAGATCTTCACCAAACTTTGCAGGAATACTTTGCATGTCAAGACACGTGGAAAAAACGTACAAAACAAGAGATCGGAGACATCAAGATTTTCGACGAATTTTTTAAGAATTTTCAAATTTTCAGATGGGAGGTTCCAGATAAGGTCAAAAACGACATACTCAGATCTTCACCAAACTTTGCAGGGATCCATTGGAGGTCGAGACACGTGGAAAAAACGTACAAAACAAGAGATTGGAGACATCAAGATTTTGGACGAATTTTTTAAGAATTTTCAAATTTTCAGATAGGAGGTTCCATATAAGGTCAAAAACTACATACTCAGATCTTCACCAAACTTTGCAGGCATACATTGGATGTCAAGACACGTTAAAAAAACGTACAAAACAAGAGATTGGAGACATCAAGATTTTCGACGAATTTTTTAAGAATTTTCAAATTTTCAGAAAGGATGTTCCAGATAAGGTCAAAAACGACATACTCAGATCTTCACCAAACTTTGCAGGGATCCATTGGAGGTCGAGACACGTGGAAAAAACGTACAAAACAAGAGATTGGAGACATCAAGATTTTGGACGAATTTTTGAAGAATTTTCAAATTTTCAGATAGGAGGTTCCAGATAAGGTCTAAAACTACATACTCAGATCTCCACCAAACATTGCAGGAATACATTGGATGTCAAGACACGTGGAAAAAACGTACAAAACAAGAGATTGGGGTCATCAAGATTTTGGACGAATTTTTTAAGAATTTTCAAATTTTCAGATGGGAGGTTCAATATAAGGTCAAAAACTACATACTCAGATCTTCACCAAACTTTGCATGGATACATTGGATGTCAAGACACGTGGAAAAAACATACAAAACATAGGATTCGGAACATCAAGATTTTGGTCGAATTTTTTAAGAATTTTCAAATTTTCAGATAGGAGGTTCCATATAAGGTCAAAAACTACATACTCAGATCTTCACCAAACATTGCAGGAATACATTGGATGTCAAGTCACGTGGAAAAAACGTACAAAACAAGAGATTGGGGTCATCAAGATTTTGCACGGATTTTTTAGGAATTTTCAAATTTTCAGATGGGAGGTTCCAGATAAGGTCAAAAACTACATACTCAGATCTTCACCAAACTTTGCAGGGATACATTGGATGTCAAGACACGTGGAAAAAACGTACAAAACAAGAGATTGGAGACATCAAGATTTTGGACGAATTTTTTAAGAATTTTCAAATTTTCAGATAGGAGGTTCCATATAAGGTCAAAAACTACATACTCAGATCTTCACCAAACTTTGCATGGATACATTATGTGTCAAGACACGTGGAAAAAACGTACAAAACAAAAGATTGGAGACATCAAGATTTTGGTCGAATTTTTTAAGAATTTTCAAATTTTCAGATGGGAGGTTCCAGATAAGGTCAAAAACTACATACTCAGATCTTCACCAAACTTTGCAGGGATACATTGGATGTCAAGACACGTGGAAAAAACGTACAAAACAAGAGATTGGAGAAATCAAGATTTTGGACGAATTTTTTAAGAATTTTTAAATTTTCAGATAGGAGGTTCCATATAAGGTCAAAAACTACATACTCAGATCTTCACCAAACTTTGCATGGATACATTATGTGTCAAGACACGTGGAATAAACGTACAAAACAAGAGATTGGAGACATCAAGATATTGGTCGAATTTTTTAAGAATTTTCAAATTTTCAGATGGGAGGTTCCAGATAAGGTCAAAAACTACATACTCAGATCTTCACCAAACTTTGCAGGGATACATTGGATGTCAAGACACGTGGAAAAAACGTACAAAACAAGAGATAGGAGACATCAAGATTTTGGACGAATTTTTTAACAATTTTCAAATTTTCAGAAAGGATGTTCCAGATAAGGTCAAAAACAACATACTCAGATCTTCACCAAACTTTGCAGGGATACATTGGATATCAAGACACGTGGAAAAAACGTACAAAACAAGAGATTGGAGACATCAAGATTTTGGACGAATTTTTTAAGAATTTTCAAATTTTCAGATAGGAGGTTCCAGATAAGATCAAAAACTACATACTCAGATCTTCACCAAACTTTGCAGGGATACATTGGATGTCAAGACACGTGGAAAAAAAGTACAAAACAAGAGATTGGGGTCATCAAGATTTTGGACGGATTTTTTAGGAATTTTCAAATTTTCAGATGGGAGGTTCCAGATAAGGTCAAAAACTACATACTCAGATCTTCACCAAACATTGCAGGGATACATTGGATGTCAAGACACGTGGAAAATCGTACAAAACAAGAGATTGGAGACATCAAGATTTTGGACGAATTTTTTAAGAATTTTCAAATTTTCAGATAGGAGGTTCCAGATGAGGTCAAAAACTACATACTCAGATCTTCACCAAACTTTGCAGGAATACTTTGCATGTCAAGACACGTGGAAAAAACGTACAAAACAAGAGATCGGAGACATCAAGATTTTCGACGAATTTTTTAAGAATTTTCAAATTTTCAGATGGGAGGTTCCAGATAAGGTCAAAAACGACATACTCAGATCTTCACCAAACTTTGCAGGGATCCATTGGAGGTCGAGACACGTGGAAAAAACGTACAAAACAAGAGATTGGAGACATCAAGATTTTGGACGAATTTTTTAAGAATTTTCAAATTTTCAGATAGGAGGTTCCATATAAGGTCAAAAACTACATACTCAGATCTTCACCAAACTTTGCAGGGATACATTGGATGTCAAGACACGTGGAAAAAACGTACAAAACAAGAGATTGGAGACATCAAGATTTTCGACGAATTTTTTAAGAATTTTCAAATTTTCAGAAAGGATGTTCCAGATAAGGTCAAAAACAACATACTCAGATCTTCACCAAACTTTGCAGGGATCCATTGGAGGTCGAGACACGTGGAAAAAACGTACAAAACAAGAGATTGGAGACATCAAGATTTTGGACGAATTTTTGAAGAATTTTCAAATTTTCAGATAGGAGGTTCCAGATAAGGTCTAAAACTTCATACTCAGATCTCCACCAAACATTGCAGGAATACATTGGATGTCAAGACACGTGGAAAAAACGTACAAAACAAGAGATTGGAGACATCAAGATTTTCGGCGAATTTTTTAAGAATTTTCAAATTTTCAGATGGAAGGTTCCAGATAAGGTCAAAAACGACATACTCAGATCTTCACCAATCTTTGCATGGATACATTGGATGTCAAGACACGTGGAAAAAACGTACAAAACAAGAGATTGGAGACATCAAGATTTTGGACGAATTTTTTAAGAATTCTCAAATTTTCAGAAAGGAGGTTCCATATAAGGTCAAAAATTACATACTCAGATCTTCACCAAACTTTGCAGGGATACTTTGGATGTCAAGACACGTGGAAAAAACGTACAAAACAAGAGATTGGGGTTATCAAGATTTTGGACGAATTTTTTAAGAATTTTCAAATTTTCAGATGGGAGGTTCAATATAAGGTCAAAAACTACATACTCAGATCTTCACCAAACTTTGCATGGATACATTGGATGTCAAGACACGTGGAAAAAACATACAAAACATAGGATTCGGAACATCAAGATTTTGGTCGAATTTTTTAAGAATTTTCAAATTTTCAGATAGGAGGTTCCATATAAGGTCAAAAACTACATACTCAGATCTTCACCAAACATTGCAGGAATACATTGGATGTCAAGACACGTGGAAAAAACGTACAAAACAAGAGATTGGGGTCATCAAGATTTTGCACGGATTTTTTAGGAATTTTCAAATTTTCAGATGGGAGGTTCCAGATAAGGTCAAAAACTACATACTCAGATCTTCACCAAACTTTGCAGGGATACATTGGATGTCAAGACACGTGGAAAAAACGTACAAAACAAGAGATTGGAGACATCAAGATTTTGGACGAATTTTTTAAGAATTTTCAAATTTTCAGATAGGAGGTTCCATATAAAGTCAAAAACTACATACTCAGATCTTCACCAAACTTTGCAGGCATACATTGGATGTCAAGACACGTGGAAAAAACGTACAAAACAAGAGATTGGAGACATCAAGATTTTCGACGAATTTTTTAAGAATTTTCAAATTTTCAGAAAGGATGTTCCAGATAAGGTCAAAAACGACATACTCAGATCTTCACCAAACTTTGCAGGGATCCATTGGAGGTCGAGACACGTGGAAAAAAAGTACAAAACAAGAGATTGGGGTCATCAAGATTTTGGACGGATTTTTTAGGAATTTTCAAATTTTCAGATGGGAGGTTCCAGATAAGGTCAAAAACTACATACTCAGATCTTCACCAAACATTGCAGGGATACATTGGATGTCAAGACACGTGGAAAAAACGTACAAAACAAGAGATTGGAGACATCAAGATTTTGGACGAATTTTTTAAGAATTTTCAAATTTTCAGATAGGAGGTTCCAGATGAGGTCAAAAACTACATACTCAGATCTTCACCAAACTTTGCAGGAATACTTTGCATGTCAAGACACGTGGAAAAAACGTACAAAACAAGAGATCGGAGACATCAAGATTTTCGACGAATTTTTTAAGAATTTTCAAATTTTCAGATGGGAGGTTCCAGATAAGGTCAAAAACGACATACTCAGATCTTCACCAAACTTTGCAGGGATCCATTGGAGGTCGAGACACGTGGAAAAAACGTACAAAACAAGAGATTGGAGACATCAAGATTTTGGACGATTTTTTTAAGAATTTTCAAATTTTCAGATAGGAGGTTCCATATAAGGTCAAAAACTACATACTCAGATCTTCACCAAACTTTGCAGGCATACATTGGATGTCAAGACACGTGGAAAAAACGTACAAAACAAGAGATTGGAGACATCAAGATTTTCGACGAATTTTTTAAGAATTTTCAAATTTTCAGAAAGGATGTTCCAGATAAGGTCAAAAACGACATACTCAGATCTTCACCAAACTTTGCAGGGATCCATTGGAGGTCGAGACACGTGGAAAAAACGTACAAAACAAGAGATTGGAGACATCAAGATTTTGGACGAATTTTTGAAGAATTTTCAAATTTTCAGATAGGAGGTTCCAGATAAGGTCTAAAACTACATACTCAGATCTCCACCAAACATTGCAGGAATACATTGGATGTCAAGACACGTGGAAAAAACGTACAAAACAAGAGATTGGAGACATCAAGATTTTCGACGAATTTTTGAAGAATTTTCAAATTTTCAGATAGGAGGTTCCAGATAAGGTCAAAAACTACATACTCAGATCTTCACCAAACGTTGCAGGGATACTTTGCATGTCAAGACACGTGGAAAAAACGTACAAAACAAAAGATTGGAGACATCAAGATTTTCGACGAATTTTTTAAGAATTTTCAAATTTTCAGATGGGAGGTTCCAGATAAGGTCAAAAACGACATACTCAGATCTTCACCAAACTTTGCAGGGATACATTGGATGTCAAGACACGTGGAAAAAACGTACAAAACAAGAGATTGGAGACATCAAGATTTTGGACGAATTTTTTAAGAATTTTTAAATTTTCAGATAGGAGGTTCCATATAAGGTCAAAAACTACATACTCAGATCTTCACCAAACTTTGCATGGATACATTATGTGTCAAGACACGTGGAAAAAACGTACAAAACAAGAGATTGGAGACATCAAGATATTGGTCGAATTTTTTAAGAATTTTCAAATTTTCAGATGGGAGGTTCCAGATAAGGTCAAAAACTACATACTCAGATCTTCACCAAACTTTGCAGGGATACATTGGATGTCAAGACACGTGGAAAAAACGTACAAAACAAGAGATAGGAGACATCAAGATTTTGGACGAATTTTTTAACAATTTTCAAATTTTCAGAAAGGATGTTCCAGATAAGGTCAAAAACAACATACTCAGATCTTCACCAAACTTTGCAGGGATACATTGGATATCAAGACACGTGGAAAAAACGTACAAAACAAGAGATTGGAGACATCAAGATTTTGGACGAATTTTTTAAGAATTTTCAAATTTTCAGATAGGAGGTTCCAGATAAGATCAAAAACTACATACTCAGATCTTCACCAAACTTTGCAGGGATACATTGGATGTCAAGACACGTGGAAAAAAAGTACAAAACAAGAGATTGGGGTCATCAAGATTTTGGAGGGATTTTTTAGGAATTTTCAAATTTTCAGATGGGAGGTTCCAGATAAGGTCAAAAACTACATACTCAGATCTTCACCAAACATTGCAGGGATACATTGGATGTCAAGACACGTGGAAAAAACGTACAAAACAAGAGATTGGAGACATCAAGATTTTGGACGAATTTTTTAAGAATTTTCAAATTTTCAGATAGGAGGTTCCAGATGAGGTCAAAAACTACATACTCAGATCTTCACCAAACTTTGCAGGAATACTTTGCATGTCAAGACACGTGGAAAAAACGTACAAAACAAGAGATCGGAGACATCAAGATTTTCGACGAATTTTTTAAGAATTTTCAAATTTTCAGATGGGAGGTTCCAGATAAGGTCAAAAACGACATACTCAGATCTTCACCAAACTTTGCAGGGATCCATTGGAGGTCGAGACACGTGGAAAAAACGTACAAAACAAGAGATTGGAGACATCAAGATTTTGGACGAATTTTTTAAGAATTTTCAAATTTTCAGATAGGAGGTTCCATATAAGGTCAAAAACAACATACTCAGATCTTCACCAAACTTTGCAGGCATACATTGGATGTCAAGACACGTGGAAAAAACGTACAAAACAAGAGATTGGAGACATCAAGATTTTCGACGAATTTTTTAAGAATTTTCAAATTTTCAGAAAGGATGTTCCAGATAAGGTCAAAAACGACATACTCAGATCTTCACCAAACTTTGCAGGGATCCATTGGAGGTCGAGACACGTGGAAAAAAGTACAAAACAAGAGATTGGGGTCATCAAGATTTTGGACGGATTTTTTAGGAATTTTCAAATTTTCAGATGGGAGGTTCCAGATAAGGTCAAAAACTACATACTCAGATCTTCACCAAACATTGCAGGGATACATTGGATGTCAAGACACGTGGAAAAAACGTACAAAACAAGAGATTGGAGACATCAAGATTTTGGACGAATTTTTTAAGAATTTTCAAATTTTCAGATAGGAGGTTCCAGATGAGGTCAAAAACTACATACTCAGATCTTCACCAAACTTTGCAGGAATACTTTGCATGTCAAGACACGTGGAAAAAACGTACAAAACAAGAGATCGGAGACATCAAGATTTTCGACGAATTTTTTAAGAATTTTCAAATTTTCAGATGGGAGGTTCCAGATAAGGTCAAAAACGACATACTCAGATCTTCACCAAACTTTGCAGGGATCCATTGGAGGTCGAGACACGTGGAAAAAACGTACAAAACAAGAGATTGGAGACATCAAGATTTTGGACGAATTTTTTAAGAATTTTCAAATTTTCAGATAGGAGGTTCCATATAAGGTCAAAAACTACATACTCAGATCTTCACCAAACTTTGCAGGCATACATTGGATGTCAAGACACGTGGAAAAAACGTACAAAACAAGAGATTGGAGACATCAAGATTTTCGACGAATTTTTTAAGAATTTTCAAATTTTCAGAAAGGATGTTCCAGATAAGGTCAAAAACGACATACTCAGATCTTCACCAAACTTTGCAGGGATCCATTGGAGGTCGAGACACGTGGAAAAAACGTACAAAACAAGAGATTGGAGACATCAAGATTTTGGACGAATTTTTGAAGAATTTTCAAATTTTCAGATAGGAGGTTCCAGATAAGGTCTAAAACTACATACTCAGATCTCCACCAAACATTGCAGGAATACATTGGATGTCAAGACACGTGGAAAAAACGTACAAAACAAGAGATTGGGGTCATCAAGATTTTGGACGAATTTTTTAAGAATTTTCAAATTTTCAGATGGGAGGTTCAATATAAGGTCAAAAACTACATACTCAGATCTTCACCAAACTTTGCATGGATACATTGGATGTCAAGACACGTGGAAAAAACATACAAAACATAGGATTCGGAACATCAAGATTTTGGTCGAATTTTTTAAGAATTTTCAAATTTTCAGATAGGAGGTTCCATATAAGGTCAAAAACTACATACTCAGATCTTCACCAAACATTGCAGGAATACATTGGATGTCAAGTCACGTGGAAAAAACGTACAAAACAAGAGATTGGGGTCATCAAGATTTTGCACGGATTTTTTAGGAATTTTCAAATTTTCAGATGGGAGGTTCCAGATAAGGTCAAAAACTACATACTCAGATCTTCACCAAACTTTGCAGGGATACATTGGATGTCAAGACACGTGGAAAAAACGTACAAAACAAGAGATTGGAGACATCAAGATTTTGGACGAATTTTTTAAGAATTTTCAAATTTTCAGATAGGAGGTTCCATATAAGGTCAAAAACTACATACTCAGATCTTCACCAAACTTTGCATGGATACATTATGTGTCAAGACACGTGGAAAAAACGTACAAAACAAAAGATTGGAGACATCAAGATTTTGGTCGAATTTTTTAAGAATTTTCAAATTTTCAGATGGGAGGTTCCAGATAAGGTCAAAAACTACATACTCAGATCTTCACCAAACTTTGCAGGGATACATTGGATGTCAAGACACGTGGAAAAAACGTACAAAACAAGAGATTGGAGAAATCAAGATTTTGGACGAATTTTTTAAGAATTTTTAAATTTTCAGATAGGAGGTTCCATATAAGGTCAAAAACTACATACTCAGATCTTCACCAAACTTTGCATGGATACATTATGTGTCAAGACACGTGGAAAAAACGTACAAAACAAGAGATTGGAGACATCAAGATATTGGTCGAATTTTTTAAGAATTTTCAAATTTTCAGATGGGAGGTTCCAGATAAGGTCAAAAACTACATACTCAGATCTTCACCAAACTTTGCAGGGATACATTGGATGTCAAGACACGTGGAAAAAACGTACAAAACAAGAGATAGGAGACATCAAGATTTTGGACGAATTTTTTAACAATTTTCAAATTTTCAGAAAGGATGTTCCAGATAAGGTCAAAAACAACATACTCAGATCTTCACCAAACTTTGCAGGGATACATTGGATATCAAGACACGTGGAAAAAACGTACAAAACAAGAGATTGGAGACATCAAGATTTTGGACGAATTTTTTAAGAATTTTCAAATTTTCAGATAGGAGGTTCCAGATAAGATCAAAAACTACATACTCAGATCTTCACAAAACTTTGCAGGGATACATTGGATGTCAAGACACGTGGAAAAAAAGTACAAAACAAGAGATTGGGGTCATCAAGATTTTGGACGGATTTTTTAGGAATTTTCAAATTTTCAGATGGGAGGTTCCAGATAAGGTCAAAAACGACATACTCAGATCTTCACCAAACTTTGCAGGGATCCATTGGAGGTCGAGACACGTGGAAAAAACGTACAAAACAAGAGATTGGAGACATCAAGATTTTGGACGAATTTTTGAAGAATTTTCAAATTTTCAGATAGGAGGTTCCAGATAAGGTCTAAAACTACATACTCAGATCTCCACCAAACATTGCAGGAATACATTGGATGTCAAGACACGTGGAAAAAACGTACAAAACAAGAGATTGGAGACATCAAGATTTTCGACGAATTTTTGAAGAATTTTCAAATTTTCAGATAGGAGGTTCCAGATAAGGTCAAAAACTACATACTCAGATCTTCACCAAACGTTGCAGGGATACATTGGATGTCAAGACACGTGGAAAAAACGTACAAAACAAGAGATTGGAGACATCAAGATTTTCGACGAATTTTTGAAGAATTTTCAAATTTTCAGATGGGAGGTTCCAGATAAGGTCAAAAACGACATACTCAGATCTTCACCAAACTTTGCAGGGATACATTGGATGTCAAGACACGTGGAAAAAACGTACAAAACAAGAGATTGGAGACATCAAGATTTTGGACGAATTTTTTAAGAATTTTTAAATTTTCAGATAGGAGGTTCCATATAAGGTCAAAAACTACATACTCAGATCTTCACCAAACTTTGCATGGATACATTATGTGTCAAGACACGTGGAAAAAACGTACAAAACAAGAGATTGGAGACATCAAGATATTGGTCGAATTTTTTAAGAATTTTCAAATTTTCAGATGGGAGGTTCCAGATAAGGTCAAAAACTACATACTCAGATCTTCACCAAACTTTGCAGGGATACATTGGATGTCAAGACACGTGGAAAAAACGTACAAAACAAGAGATAGGAGACATCAAGATTTTGGACGAATTTTTTAACAATTTTCAAATTTTCAGAAAGGATGTTCCAGATAAGGTCAAAAACAACATACTCAGATCTTCACCAAACTTTGCAGGGATACATTGGATATCAAGACACGTGGAAAAAACGTACAAAACAAGAGATTGGAGACATCAAGATTTTGGACGAATTTTTTAAGAATTTTCAAATTTTCAGATAGGAGGTTCCAGATAAGATCAAAAACTACATACTCAGATCTTCACCAAACTTTGCAGGGATACATTGGATGTCAAGACACGTGGAAAAAAAGTACAAAACAAGAGATTGGGGTCATCAAGATTTTGGAGGGATTTTTTAGGAATTTTCAAATTTTCAGATGGGAGGTTCCAGATAAGGTCAAAAACTACATACTCAGATCTTCACCAAACATTGCAGGGATACATTGGATGTCAAGACACGTGGAAAAAACGTACAAAACAAGAGATTGGAGACATCAAGATTTTGGACGAATTTTTTAAGAATTTTCAAATTTTCAGATAGGAGGTTCCAGATGAGGTCAAAAACTACATACTCAGATCTTCACCAAACTTTGCAGGAATACTTTGCATGTCAAGACACGTGGAAAAAACGTACAAAACAAGAGATCGGAGACATCAAGATTTTCGACGAATTTTTTAAGAATTTTCAAATTTTCAGATGGGAGGTTCCAGATAAGGTCAAAAACGACATACTCAGATCTTCACCAAACTTTGCAGGGATCCATTGGAGGTCGAGACACGTGGAAAAAACGTACAAAACAAGAGATTGGAGACATCAAGATTTTGGACGAATTTTTTAAGAATTTTCAAATTTTCAGATAGGAGGTTCCATATAAGGTCAAAAACTACATACTCAGATCTTCACCAAACTTTGCAGGCATACATTGGATGTCAAGACACGTGGAAAAAACGTACAAAACAAGAGATTGGAGACATCAAGATTTTCGACGAATTTTTTAAGAATTTTCAAATTTTCAGAAAGGATGTTCCAGATAAGGTCAAAAACGACATACTCAGATCTTCACCAAACTTTGCAGGGATCCATTGGAGGTCGAGACACGTGGAAAAAAGTACAAAACAAGAGATTGGGGTCATCAAGATTTTGGACGGATTTTTTAGGAATTTTCAAATTTTCAGATGGGAGGTTCCAGATAAGGTCAAAAACTACATACTCAGATCTTCACCAAACATTGCAGGGATACATTGGATGTCAAGACACGTGGAAAAAACGTACAAAACAAGAGATTGGAGACATCAAGATTTTGGACGAATTTTTTAAGAATTTTCAAATTTTCAGATAGGAGGTTCCAGATGAGGTCAAAAACTACATACTCAGATCTTCACCAAACTTTGCAGGAATACTTTGCATGTCAAGACACGTGGAAAAAACGTACAAAACAAGAGATCGGAGACATCAAGATTTTCGACGAATTTTTTAAGAATTTTCAAATTTTCAGATGGGAGGTTCCAGATAAGGTCAAAAACGACATACTCAGATCTTCACCAAACTTTGCAGGGATCCATTGGAGGTCGAGACACGTGGAAAAAACGTACAAAACAAGAGATTGGAGACATCAAGATTTTGGACGAATTTTTTAAGAATTTTCAAATTTTCAGATAGGAGGTTCCATATAAGGTCAAAAACTACATACTCAGATCTTCACCAAACTTTGCAGGCATACATTGGATGTCAAGACACGTGGAAAAAACGTACAAAACAAGAGATTGGAGACATCAAGATTTTCGACGAATTTTTTAAGAATTTTCAAATTTTCAGAAAGGATGTTCCAGATAAGGTCAAAAACGACATACTCAGATCTTCACCAAACTTTGCAGGGATCCATTGGAGGTCGAGACACGTGGAAAAAACGTACAAAACAAGAGATTGGAGACATCAAGATTTTGGACGAATTTTTGAAGAATTTTCAAATTTTCAGATAGGAGGTTCCAGATAAGGTCTAAAACTACATACTCAGATCTCCACCAAACATTGCAGGAATACATTGGATGTCAAGACACGTGGAAAAAACGTACAAAACAAGAGATTGGGGTCATCAAGATTTTGGACGAATTTTTTAAGAATTTTCAAATTTTCAGATGGGAGGTTCAATATAAGGTCAAAAACTACATACTCAGATCTTCACCAAACTTTGCATGGATACATTGGATGTCAAGACACGTGGAAAAAACATACAAAACATAGGATTCGGAACATCAAGATTTTGGTCGAATTTTTTAAGAATTTTCAAATTTTCAGATAGGAGGTTCCATATAAGGTCAAAAACTACATACTCAGATCTTCACCAAACATTGCAGGAATACATTGGATGTCAAGTCACGTGGAAAAAACGTACAAAACAAGAGATTGGGGTCATCAAGATTTTGCACGGATTTTTTAGGAATTTTCAAATTTTCAGATGGGAGGTTCCAGATAAGGTCAAAAACTACATACTCAGATCTTCACCAAACTTTGCAGGGATACATTGGATGTCAAGACACGTGGAAAAAACGTACAAAACAAGAGATTGGAGACATCAAGATTTTGGACGAATTTTTTAAGAATTTTCAAATTTTCAGATAGGAGGTTCCATATAAGGTCAAAAACTACATACTCAGATCTTCACCAAACTTTGCATGGATACATTATGTGTCAAGACACGTGGAAAAAACGTACAAAACAAAAGATTGGAGACATCAAGATTTTGGTCGAATTTTTTAAGAATTTTCAAATTTTCAGATGGGAGGTTCCAGATAAGGTCAAAAACTACATACTCAGATCTTCACCAAACTTTGCAGGGATACATTGGATGTCAAGACACGTGGAAAAAACGTACAAAACAAGAGATTGGAGAAATCAAGATTTTGGACGAATTTTTTAAGAATTTTTAAATTTTCAGATAGGAGGTTCCATATAAGGTCAAAAACTACATACTCAGATCTTCACCAAACTTTGCATGGATACATTATGTGTCAAGACACGTGGAAAAAACGTACAAAACAAGAGATTGGAGACATCAAGATATTGGTCGAATTTTTTAAGAATTTTCAAATTTTCAGATGGGAGGTTCCAGATAAGGTCAAAAACTACATACTCAGATCTTCACCAAACTTTGCAGGGATACATTGGATGTCAAGACACGTGGAAAAAACGTACAAAACAAGAGATAGGAGACATCAAGATTTTGGACGAATTTTTTAAGAATTTTCAAATTTTCAGAAAGGATGTTCCAGATAAGGTCAAAAACAACATACTCAGATCTTCACCAAACTTTGCAGGGATACATTGGATATCAAGACACGTGGAAAAAACGTACAAAACAAGAGATTGGAGACATCAAGATTTTGGACGAATTTTTTAAGAATTTTCAAATTTTCAGATAGGAGGTTCCAGATAAGATCAAAAACTACATACTCAGATCTTCACCAAACTTTGCAGGGATACATTGGATGTCAAGACACGTGGAAAAAAAGTACAAAACAAGAGATTGGGGTCATCAAGATTTTGGACGGATTTTTTAGGAATTTTCAAATTTTCAGATGGGAGGTTCCAGATAAGGTCAAAAACTACATACTCAGATCTTCACCAAACATTGCAGGGATACATTGGATGTCAAGACACGTGGAAAATCGTACAAAACAAGAGATTGGAGACATCAAGATTTTGGACGAATTTTTTAAGAATTTTCAAATTTTCAGATAGGAGGTTCCAGATGAGGTCAAAAACTACATACTCAGATCTTCACCAAACTTTGCAGGAATACTTTGCATGTCAAGACACGTGGAAAAAACGTACAAAACAAGAGATCGGAGACATCAAGATTTTCGACGAATTTTTTAAGAATTTTCAAATTTTCAGATGGGAGGTTCCAGATAAGGTCAAAAACGACATACTCAGATCTTCACCAAACTTTGCAGGGATCCATTGGAGGTCGAGACACGTGGAAAAAACGTACAAAACAAGAGATTGGAGACATCAAGATTTTGGACGAATTTTTTAAGAATTTTCAAATTTTCAGATAGGAGGTTCCATATAAGGTCAAAAACTACATACTCAGATCTTCACCAAACTTTGCAGGGATACATTGGATGTCAAGACACGTGGAAAAAACGTACAAAACAAGAGATTGGAGACATCAAGATTTTCGACGAATTTTTTAAGAATTTTCAAATTTTCAGAAAGGATGTTCCAGATAAGGTCAAAAACAACATACTCAGATCTTCACCAAACTTTGCAGGGATCCATTGGAGGTCGAGACACGTGGAAAAAACGTACAAAACAAGAGATTGGAGACATCAAGATTTTGGACGAATTTTTGAAGAATTTTCAAATTTTCAGATAGGAGGTTCCAGATAAGGTCTAAAACTACATACTCAGATCTCCACCAAACATTGCAGGAATACATTGGATGTCAAGACACGTGGAAAAAACGTACAAAACAAGAGATTGGAGACATCAAGATTTTCGACGAATTTTTTAAGAATTTTCAAATTTTCAGATGGAAGGTTCCAGATAAGGTCAAAAACGACATACTCAGATCTTCACCAAACTTTGCATGGATACATTGGATGTCAAGACACGTGGAAAAAACGTACAAAACAAGAGATTGGAGACATCAAGATTTTGGACGAATTTTTTAAGAATTCTCAAATTTTCAGAAAGGAGGTTCCATATAAGGTCAAAAACTACATACTCAGATCTTCACCAAACTTTGCAGGGATACTTTGGATGTCAAGACACGTGGAAAAAACGTACAAAACAAGAGATTGGGGTCATCAAGATTTTGGACGAATTTTTTAAGAATTTTCAAATTTTCAGATGGGAGGTTCAATATAAGGTCAAAAACTACATACTCAGATCTTCACCAAACTTTGCATGGATACATTGGATGTCAAGACACGTGGAAAAAACATACAAAACATAGGATTCGGAACATCAAGATTTTGGTCGAATTTTTTAAGAATTTTCAAATTTTCAGATAGGAGGTTCCATATAAGGTCAAAAACTACATACTCAGATCTTCACCAAACATTGCAGGAATACATTGGATGTCAAGACACGTGGAAAAAACGTACAAAACAAGAGATTGGGGTCATCAAGATTTTGCACGGATTTTTTAGGAATTTTCAAATTTTCAGATGGGAGGTTCCAGATAAGGTCAAAAACTACATACTCAGATCTTCACCAAACTTTGCAGGGATACATTGGATGTCAAGACACGTGGAAAAAACGTACAAAACAAGAGATTGGAGACATCAAGATTTTGGACGAATTTTTTAAGAATTTTCAAATTTTCAGATAGGAGGTTCCATATAAGGTCAAAAACTACATACTCAGATCTTCACCAAACTTTGCATGGATACATTATGTGTCAAGACACGTGGAAAAAACGTACAAAACAAAAGATTGGAGACATCAAGATTTTGGTCGAATTTTTTAAGAATTTTCAAATTTTCAGATGGGAGGTTCCAGATAAGGTCAAAAACTACATACTCAGATCTTCACCAAACTTTGCAGGGATACATTGGATGTCAAGACACGTGGAAAAAACGTACAAAAAAGAGATTGGAGACATCAAGATTTTGGACGAATTTTTTAACAATTTTCAAATTTTCAGAAAGGATGTTCCAGATAAGGTCAAAAACGACATACTCAGATCTTCACCAAACTTTGCAGGGATACATTGGATATCAAGACACGTGGAAAAAACGTACAAAACAAGAGATTGGAGACATCAAGATTTTGGTCGAATTTTTTAAGAATTTTCAAATTTTCAGATAGGAGGTTCCAGATAAGGTCAAAAACTACATACTCAGATCTTCACCAAACTTTGCAGGGATACATTGGATGTCAAGACACGTGGAAAAAACGTACAAAACAAGAGATTGGGGTCATCAAGATTTTGGACGGATTTTTTAGGAATTTTCAAATTTTCAGATGGGAGGTTCCAGATAAGGTCAAAAACTACATACTCAGATCTTCACCAAACATTGCAGGGATACATTGGATGTCAAGACACGTGGAAAAAACGTACAAAACAAGAGATTGGAGACATCAAGATTTTCGACGAATTTTTTAAGAATTTTCAAATTTTCAGATGGGAGGTTCCAGATAAGGTCAAAAACGACATACTCAGATCTTCACCAAACTTTGCATGGATACATTGGATGTCAAGACACGTGGAAAAAACATACAAAACATAGGATTGGTGACATCAAGATTTTGGACGAATTTTTTAAGAATTTTCAAATTTTCAGATAGGAGGTTCCATATAAGGTCAAAAACTACATACTCAGATCTTCACCAAACTTTGCAGGGATACATTGGATGTCAAGACACGTGGAAAAAACGTACAAAACAAGAGATTGGAGACATCAAGATTATGGACGAATTTTTTGAGAATTTTCAAATTTTCAGAAAGGAGGTTCCATATAAGGTCAAAAACTACATACTCAGATCTTCACCAAACTTTGCAGGGATACATTGGATGTCAAGACACGTGGAAAAAACGAACAAAACAAGAGATTGGAGACATCAAGATTTTCGACGAATTTTTGAAGAATTTTCAAATTTTCAGATAGGAGGTTCCAGATAAGGTTAAAAACTACATACTCAGATCTTCACCAAACGTTGCAGGGATACTTTGCATGTCAAGACACGTGGAAAAAACGTACAAAACAAGAGATTGGAGACATCAAGATTTTCGACGAATTTTTTAAGAATTTTCAAATTTTCAGATGGGAGGTTCCAGATAAGGTCAAAAACGACATACTCAGATCTTCACCAAACTTTGCATGGATACATTGGATGTCAAGACACGTGGAAAAAACGTACAAAACAAGAGATTGGAGACATCAAGATTTTGGACGAATTTTTTAAGAATTCTCAAATTTTCAGAAAGGAGGTTCCAGATAAGGTCAAAAACGACATACTCAGATCTTCACCAAACTTTGCAGGGATACATTGGATGTCAAGACACGTGGAAAAAACGTACAAAACAAGAGATTGGGGTCATCAAGATTTTGGACGGATTTTTTAGGAATTTTCAAATTTTCAGATGGGAGGTTCCAGATAAGGTCAAAAACTACATACTCAGATCTTCACCAAACATTGCAGGGATACATTGGATGTCAAGACACGTGGAAAAAACGTACAAAACAAGAGATTGGAGACATCAAAATTTTGGACGAATTTTTTAAGAATTTTCAAATTTTCAGATAGGAGGTTCCAGATGAGGTCAAAAACTACATACTCAGATCTTCACCAAACTTTGCAGGAATACTTTGCATGTCAAGACACGTGGAAAAAACGTACAAAACAAGAGATCGGAGACATCAAGATTTTCGACGAATTTTTTAAGAATTTTCAAATTTTCAGATGGGAGGTTCCAGATAAGGTCAAAAACTACATACTCAGATCTTCACCAAACATTGCAGGGATACATTGGATGTCAAGACACGTGGAAAAAACGTACAAAACAAGAGATTGGAGACATCAAGATTTTCGACGAATTTTTTAAGAATTTTCAAATTTTCAGATGGGAGGTTCCAGATAAGGTCAAAAACGACATACTCAGATCTTCACCAAACTTTGCATGGATACATTGGATGTCAAGACACGTGGAAAAAACATATAAAACATAGGATTGGTGACATCAAGATTTTGGACGAATTTTTTAAGAATTTTCAAATTTTCAGATAGGAGGTTCCATATAAGGTCAAAAACTACATACTCAGATCTTCACCAAACTTTGCAGGGATACATTGGATGTCAAGACACGTGGAAAAAACGTACAAAACAAGAGATTGGAGACATCAAGATTATGGACGAATTTTTTGAGAATTTTCAAATTTTCAGAAAGGAGGTTCCATATAAGGTCAAAAACTACATACTCAGATCTTCACCAAACTTTGCAGGGATACATTGGATGTCAAGACACGTGGAAAAAACGAACAAAACAAGAGATTGGAGACATCAAGATTTTCGACGAATTTTTGAAGAATTTTCAAATTTTCAGATAGGAGGTTCCAGATAAGGTTAAAAACTACATACTCAGATCTTCACCAAACGTTGCAGGGATACTTTGCATGTCAAGACACGTGGAAAAAACGTACAAAACAAGAGATTGGAGACATCAAGATTTTCGACGAATTTTTTAAGAATTTTCAAATTTTCAGATGGGAGGTTCCAGATAAGGTCAAAAACGACATACTCAGATCTTCACCAAACTTTGCATGGATACATTGGATGTCAAGACACGTGGAAAAAACGTACAAAACAAGAGATTGGAGACATCAAGATTTTGGACGAATTTTTTAAGAATTCTCAAATTTTCAGAAAGGAGGTTCCATATAAGGTCAAAAACTACATACTCAGATCTTCACCAAACTTTGCAGGGATACATTGGATGTCAAGACACGTGGAAAAAACGTACAAAACAAGAGATTGGGGTCATCAAGATTTTGGACGAATTTTTTAAGAATTTTCAAATTTTCAGAAAGGAGGTTCCATATAAGGTCAAAAACTACATACTCAGATCTTCACCAAACTTTGCAGGGATACATTGAATGTCAAGACACGTGGAAAAAACGTACAAAACAAGAGATTGGGGTCATCAAGATTTTGGACGGATTTTTTAGGAATTTTCAAATTTTCAGATGGGAGGTTCCAGATAAGGTCAAAAACTACATACTCAGATCTTCACCAAACTTTGCAGGGATACATTGGATGTCAAGAGACGTGGAAAAAACGTACAAAACAAGAGATTGGAGACATCAAGATTTTGGACGAATTTTTTAAGAATTTTCAAATTTTCAGATAGGAGGTTCCATATAAGGTCAAAAACTACATACTCAGATCTTCACCAAACTTTGCATGGATACATTATGTGTCAAGACACGTGGAAAAAACGTACAAAACAAAGGATTGGAGACATCAAGATTTTGGTCGAATTTTTTAAGAATTTTCAAATTTTCAGATGGGAGGTTCCAGATAAGGTCAAAAACTACATACTCAGATCTTCACCAAACTTTGCAGGGATACATTGGATGTCAAGACACGTGGAAAAAACGTACAAAAAAGAGATTGGAGACATCAAGATTTTGGACGAATTTTTTAACAATTTTCAAATTTTCAGAAAGGATGTTCCAGATAAGGTCAAAAACGACATACTCAGATCTTCACCAAACTTTGCAGGGATACATTGGATATCAAGACACGTAGAAAAAACGTACAAAACAAGAGATTGGAGACATCAAGATTTTGGACGAATTTTTTAAGAATTTTCAAATTTTCAGATAGGAGGTTCCAGATAAGGTCAAAAACGACATACTCAGATCTTCACCAAACTTTGCAGGGATACATTGGATGTCAAGACACGTGGAAAAAACGTACAAAACAAGAGATTGGGGTCATCAAGATTTTGGACGGATTTTTTAGGAATTTTCAAATTTTCAGATGGGAGGTTCCAGATAAGGTCAAAAACTACATACTCAGATCTTCACCAAACATTGCAGGGATACATTGGATGTCAAGACACGTGGAAAAAACGTACAAAACAAGAGATTGGAGACATCAAAATTTTGGACGAATTTTTTAAGAATTTTCAAATTTTCAGATAGGAGGTTCCAGATGAGGTCAAAAACTACATACTCAGATCTTCACCAAACTTTGCAGGAATACTTTGCATGTCAAGACACGTGGAAAAAACGTACAAAACAAGAGATCGGAGACATCAAGATTTTCGACGAATTTTTTAAGAATTTTCAAATTTTCAGATGGGAGGTTCCAGATAAGGTCAAAAACGACATACTCAGATCTTCACCAAACTTTGCATGGATACATTGGATGTCAAGACACGTGGAAAAAACATACAAAACATAGGATTGGTGACATCAAGATTTTGGACGAATTTTTTAAGAATTTTCAAATTTTCAGATAGGGGGTTCCATATAAGGTCAAAAACTACATACTCAGATCTTCACCAAACTTTGCATGGATACATTATGTGTCAAGACACGTGGAAAAAACGTACAAAACAAAAGATTGGAGACATCAAGATTTTGGTCGAATTTTTTTAAGAATTTTCAAATTTTCAGATGGGAGGTTCCAGATAAGGTCAAAAACTACATACTCAGATCTTCACCAAACTTTGCAGGGATACATTGGATGTCAAGACACGTGGAAAAAACGTACAAAAAAGAGATTGGAGACATCAAGATTTTGGACGAATTTTTTAACAATTTTCAAATTTTCAGAAAGGATGTTCCAGATAAGGTCAAAAACGACATACTCAGATCTTCACCAAACTTTGCAGGGATACATTGGATATCAAGACACGTGGAAAAAACGTACAAAACAAGAGATTGGAGACATCAAGATTTTGGACGAATTTTTTAAGAATTTTCAAATTTTCAGATAGGAGGTTCCAGATAAGGTCAAAAACTACATACTCAGATCTTCACCAAACTTTGCAGGGATACATTGGATGTCAAGACACGTGGAAAAAACGTACAAAACAAGAGATTGGGGTCATCAAGATTTTGGACGGATTTTTTAGGAATTTTCAAATTTTCAGATGGGAGGTTCCAGATAAGGTCAAAAACTACATACTCAGATCTTCACCAAACATTGCAGGGATACATTGGATGTCAAGACACGTGGAAAAAACGTACAAAACAAGAGATTGGAGACATCAAAATTTTGGACGAATTTTTTAAGAATTTTCAAATTTTCAGATAGGAGGTTCCAGATGAGGTCAAAAACTACATACTCAGATCTTCACCAAACTTTGCAGGAATACTTTGCATGTCAAGACACGTGGAAAAAACGTACAAAACAAGAGATCGGAGACATCAAGATTTTCGACGAATTTTTTAAGAATTTTCAAATTTTTAGATGGGAGGTTCCAGATAAGGTCAAAAACGACATACTCAGATCTTCACCAAACTTTGCATGGATACATTGGATGTCAAGACACGTGGAAAAAACATACAAAACATAGGATTGGTGACATCAAGATTTTGGACGAATTTTTTAAGAATTTTCAAATTTTCAGATAGGAGGTTCCATATAAGGTCAAAAACTACATACTCAGATCTTCACCAAACTTTGCAGGGATACATTGGATGTCAAGACACGTGGAAAAAACGTACAAAACAAGAGATTGGGGTCATCAAGATTTTGGACGAATTTTTTAAGAATTTTCAAATTTTCAGAAAGGAGGTTCCATATAAGGTCAAAAACTACATACTCAGATCTTCACCAAACTTTGCAGGGATACATTGAATGTCAAGACACGTGGAAAAAACGTACAAAACAAGAGATTGGGGTCATCAAGATTTTGGACGGATTTTTTAGGAATTTTCAAATTTTCAGATGGGAGGTTCCAGATAAGGTCAAAAACTACATACTCAGATCTTCACCAAACTTTGCAGGGATACATTGGATGTCAAGAGACGTGGAAAAAACGTACAAAACAAGAGATTGG
The DNA here is from genome assembly GCF_977018435.1 of Lepisma saccharinum. Lineage (NCBI taxonomy): Eukaryota > Metazoa > Arthropoda > Insecta > Zygentoma > Lepismatidae > Lepisma > Lepisma saccharinum. The sequence goes on from NW_028143198.1 coordinate 163,953, forward strand.
AGACATCAAGATTTTGGACGAATTTTTTAAGAATTTTCAAATTTTCAGATAGGAGGTTCCATATAAGGTCAAAAACTACATACTCAGATCTTCACCAAACTTTGCATGGATACATTATGTGTCAAGACACGTGGAAAAGACGTACAAAACAAAAGATTGGAGACATCAAGATTTTGGTCGAATTTTTTAAGACTTTTCAAATTTTCAGATGGGAGGTTCCAGATAAGGTCAAAAACTACATACTCAGATCTTCACCAAACTTTGCAGGGATACATTGGATGTCAAGACACGTGGAAAAAACGTACAAAAAAGAGATTGGAGACATCAAGATTTTGGACGAATTTTTTAACAATTTTCAAATTTTCAGAAAGGATGTTCCAGATAAGGTCAAAAACGACATACTCAGATCTTCACCAAACTTTGCAGGGATACATTGGATATCAAGACACGTGGAAAAAACGTACAAAACAAGAGATTGGAGACATCAAGATTTTGGACGAATTTTTTAAGAATTTTCAAATTTTCAGATAGGAGGTTCCAGATAAGGTCAAAAACGTCATACTCAGATCTTCACCAAACTTTGCAGGGATACATTGGATGTCAAGACACGTGGAAAAAACGTACAAAACAAGAGATTGGAGACATCAAAATTTTGGACGAATTTTTTAAGAATTTTCAAATTTTCAGATAGGAGGTTCCAGATGAGGTCAAAAACTACATACTCAGATCTTCACCAAACTTTGCAGGAATACTTTGCATGTCAAGACACGTGGAAAAAACGTACAAAACAAGAGATCGGAGACATCAAGATTTTCGACGAATTTTTTAAGAATTTTCAAATTTTCAGATGGGAGGTTCCAGATAAGGTCAAAAACGACATACTCAGATCTTCACCAAACTTTGCATGGATACATTGGATGTCAAGACACGTGGAAAAAACATACAAAACATAGGATTGGTGACATCAAGATTTTGGACGAATTTTTTAAGAATTTTCAAATTTTCAGATAGGAGGTTCCATATAAGGTCAAAAACTACATACTCAGATCTTCACCAAACTTTGCATGGATACATTATGTGTCAAGACACGTGGAAAAAACGTACAAAACAAAAGATTGGAGACATCAAGATTTTGGTCGAATTTTTTAAGAATTTTCAAATTTTCAGATGGGAGGTTCCAGATAAGGTCAAAAACTACATACTCAGATCTTCACCAAACTTTGCAGGGATACATTGGATGTCAAGACACGTGGAAAAAACGTACAAAAAAGAGATTTGAGACATCAAGATTTTGGACGAATTTTTTAACAATTTTCAAATTTTCAGAAAGGATGTTCCAGATAAGGTCAAAAACGACATACTCAGATCTTCACCAAACTTTGCAGGGATACATTGGATATCAAGACACGTGGAAAAAACGTACAAAACAAGAGATTGGAGACATCAAGATTTTGGACGAATTTTTTAAGAATTTTCAAATTTTCAGATAGGAGGTTCCAGATAAGGTCAAAAACTACATACTCAGATCTTCACCAAACTTTGCAGGGATACATTGGATGTCAAGACACGTGGAAAAAACGTACAAAACAAGAGATTGGGGTCATCAAGATTTTGGACGGATTTTTTAGGAATTTTCAAATTTTCAGATGGGAGGTTCCAGATAAGGTCAAAAACTACATACTCAGATCTTCACCAAACATTGCAGGGATACATTGGATGTCAAGACACGTGGAAAAAACGTACAAAACAAGAGATTGGAGACATCAAAATTTTGGACGAATTTTTTAAGAATTTTCAAATTTTCAGATAGGAGGTTCCAGATGAGGTCAAAAACTACATACTCAGATCTTCACCAAACTTTGCAGGAATACTTTGCATGTCAAGACACGTGGAAAAAACGTACAAAACAAGAGATCGGAGACATCAAGATTTTCGACGAATTTTTTAAGAATTTTCAAATTTTTAGATGGGAGGTTCCAGATAAGGTCAAAAACGACATACTCAGATCTTCACCAAACTTTGCATGGATACATTGGATGTCAAGACACGTGGAAAAAACATACAAAACATAGGATTGGTGACATCAAGATTTTGGACGAATTTTTTAAGAATTTTCAAATTTTCAGATAGGAGGTTCCATATAAGGTCAAAAACTACATACTCAGATCTTCACCAAACTTTGCAGGGATACATTGGATGTCAAGACACGTGGAAAAAACGTACAAAACAAGAGATTGGAGACATCAAGATTATGGACGAATTTTTTGAGAATTTTCAAATTTTCAGAAAGGAGGTTCCATATAAGGTCAAAAACTACATACTCAGATCTTCACCAAACTTTGCAGGGATACATTGGATGTCAAGACACGTGGAAAAAACGTACAAAACAAGAGATTGGAGACATCAAGATTTTCGACGAATTTTTTAAGAATTTTCAAATTTTCAGAAAGGATGTTCCAGATAAGGTCAAAAACGACATACTCAGATCTTCACCAAACTTTGCAGGGATACATTGGAGGTCGAGACACGTGGAAAAAACGTACAAAACAAGAGATTGGAGACATCAAGATTTTGGACGAATTTTTGAAGAATTTTCAAATTTTCTGATAGGAGGTCCCAGATAAGGTCAAAAACTACATACTCAGATCTCCACCAAACATTGCAGGGATACATTGGATGTCAAGACACGTGGAAAAAACGTACAAAACAAGAGATTGGAGACATCAAGATTTTCGACGAATTTTTGAAGAATTTTCAAATTTTCAGATAGGAGGTTCCAGATAAGGTCAAAAACTACATACTCAGATCTTCACCAAACGTTGCAGGGATACTTTGCATGTCAAGACACGTGGAAAAAACGTACAAAACAAGAGATTGGAGACATCAAGATTTTCGACGAATTTTTTAAGAATTTTCAAATTTTCAGATGGGAGGTTCCAGATAAGGTCAAAAACGACATACTCAGATCTTCACCAAACTTTGCATGGATACATTGGATGTCAAGACACGTGGAAAAAACGTACAAAACAAGAGATTGGGGTCATCAAGATTTTGCACGGATTTTTTAGGAATTTTCAAATTTTCAGATGGGAGGTTCCAGATAAGGTCAAAAACTACATACTCAGATCTTCACCAAACTTTGCAGGGATACATTGGATGTCAAGACACGTGGAAAAAACGTACAAAACAAGAGATTGGAGACATCAAGATTTTGGACGAATTTTTTAAGAATTTTCAAATTTTCAGATAGGAGGTTCCATATAAGGTCAAAAACTACATACTCAGATCTTCACCAAACTTTGCATGGATACATTATGTGTCAAGACACGTGGAAAAAACGTACAAAACAAAAGATTGGAGACATCAAGATTTTGGTCGAATTTTTTAAGAATTTTCAAATTTTCAGATGGGAGGTTCCAGATAAGGTCAAAAACTACATACTCAGATCTTCACCAAACTTTGCAGGGATACATTGGATGTCAAGACACGTGGAAAAAACGTACAAAAAAGAGATTGGAGACATCAAGATTTTGGACGAATTTTTTAACAATTTTCAAATTTTCAGAAAGGATGTTCCAGATAAGGTCAAAAACGACATACTCAGATCTTCACCAAACTTTGCAGGGATACATTGGATATCAAGACACGTGGAAAAAACGTACAAAACAAGAGATTGGAGACATCAAGATTTTGGACGAATTTTTTAAGAATTTTCAAATTTTCAGATAGGAGGTTCCAGATAAGGTCAAAAACTACATACTCAGATCTTCACCAAACTTTGCAGGGATACATTGGATGTCAAGACACGTGGAAAAAACGTACAAAACAAGAGATTGGGGTCATCAAGATTTTGGACGGATTTTTTAGGAATTTTCAAATTTTCAGATGGGAGGTTCCAGATAAGGTCAAAAACTACATACTCAGATCTTCACCAAACATTGCAGGGATACATTGGATGTCAAGACACGTGGAAAAAACGTACAAAACAAGAGATTGGAGACATCAAAATTTTGGACGAATTTTTTAAGAATTTTCAAATTTTCAGATAGGAGGTTCCAGATGAGGTCAAAAACTACATACTCAGATCTTCATCAAACTTTGCAGGAATACTTTGCATGTCAAGACACGTGGAAAAAACGTACAAAACAAGAGATCGGAGACATCAAAATTTTGGACGAATTTTTTAAGAATTTTCAAATTTTCAGATAGGAGGTTCCAGATGAGGTCAAAAACTACATACTCAGATCTTCACCAAACTTTGCAGGAATACTTTGCATGTCAAGACACGTGGAAAAAACGTACAAAACAAGAGATCGGAAACATCAAGATTTTCGACGAATTTTTTAAGAATTTTCAAATTTTCAGATGGGAGGTTCCAGATAAAGTCAAAAACTACATACTCAGATCTTCACCAAACATTGCAGGGATACATTGGATGTCAAGACACGTGGAAAAAACGTACAAAACAAGAGATTGGAGACATCAAGATTTTGGACGAATTTTTTAAGAATTTTCAAATTTTCAGATAGGAGGTTCCAGATGAGGTCAAAAACTACATACTCAGATCTTCACCAAACTTTGCAGGAATACTTTGCATGTCAATACACGTGGAAAAAACGTACAAAACAAGAGATCGGAGACATCAAGATTTTCGACGAATTTTTTAAGAATTTTCAAATTTTCAGATGGGAGGTTCCAGATAAGGTCAAAAACGACATACTCAGATCTTCACCAAACTTTGCAGGGATCCATTGGAGGTCGAGACACGTGGAAAAAACGTACAAAACAAGAGATTGGAGACATCAAGATTTTGGACGAATTTTTTAAGAATTTTCAAATTTTCAGATAGGAGGTTCCATATAAGGTCAAAAACTACATACTCAGATCTTCACCAAACTTTGCAGGGATACATTGGATGTCAAGACACGTGGAAAAAACGTACAAAACAAGAGATTGGAGACATCAAGATTTTCGACGAATTTTTTAAGAATTTTCAAATTTTCAGAAAGGATGTTCCAGATAAGGTCAAAAACGACATACTCAGATCTTCACCAAACTTTGCAGGGATCCATTGGAGGTCGAGACACGTGGAAAAAACGTACAAAACAAGAGATTGGAGACATCAAGATTTTGGACGAATTTTTGAAGAATTTTCAAATTTTCAGATAGGAGGTTCCAGATAAGGTCTAAAACTACATACTCAGATCTCCACCAAACATTGCAGGAATACATTGGATGTCAAGACACGTGGAAAAAACGTACAAAACAAGAGATTGGAGACATCAAGATTTTCGACGAATTTTTGAAGAATTTTCAAATTTTCAGATAGGAGGTTCCAGATAAGGTCAAAAACTACATACTCAGATCTTCACCAAACGTTGCAGGGATACTTTGCATGTCAAGACACGTGGAAAAAACGTACAAAACAAAAGATTGGAGACATCAAGATTTTCGACGAATTTTTTAAGAATTTTCAAATTTTCAGATGGGAGGTTCCAGATAAGGTCAAAAACGACATACTCAGATCTTCACCAAACTTTGCATGGATACATTGGATGTCAAGACACGTGGAAAAAACGTACAAAACAAGAGATTGGAGACATCAAGATTTTGGACGAATTTTTTAAGAATTCTCAAATTTTCAGAAAGGAGGTTCCATATAAGGTCAAAAACTACATACTCAGATCTTCACCAAACTTTGCAGGGATACTTTGGATGTCAAGACACGTGGAAAAAACGTACAAAACAAGAGATTGGGGTCATCAAGATTTTGGACGAATTTTTTAAGAATTTTCAAATTTTCAGATGGGAGGTTCAATATAAGGTCAAAAACTACATACTCAGATCTTCACCAAACTTTGCATGGATACATTGGATGTCAAGACACGTGGAAAAAACATACAAAACATAGGATTCGGAACATCAAGATTTTGGTCGAATTTTTTAAGAATTTTCAAATTTTCAGATAGGAGGTTCCATATAAGGTCAAAAACTACATACTCAGATCTTCACCAAACATTGCAGGAATACATTGGATGTCAAGACACGTGGAAAAAACGTACAAAACAAGAGATTGGAGACATCAAGATTTTGGACGAATTTTTTAAGAATTTTCAAATTTTCAGATAGGAGGTTCCATATAAGGTCAAAAACTACATACTCAGATCTTCACCAAACTTTGCATGGATACATTATGTGTCAAGACACGTGGAAAAAACGTACAAAACAAAAGATTGGAGACATCAAGATTTTGGTCGAATTTTTTAAGAATTTTCAAATTTTCAGATGGGAGGTTCCAGATAAGGTCAAAAACTACATACTCAGATCTTCACCAAACTTTGCAGGGATACATTGGATGTCAAGACACGTGGAAAAAACGTACAAAACAAGAGATAGGAGACATCAAGATTTTGGACGAATTTTTTAAGAATTTTTAAATTTTCAGATAGGAGGTTCCATATAAGGTCAAAAACTACATACTCAGATCTTCACCAAACTTTGCATGGATACATTATGTGTCAAGACACGTGGAAAAAACGTACAAAACAAGAGATTGGAGACATCAAGATATTGGTCGAATTTTTTAAGAATTTTCAAATTTTCAGATGGGAGGTTCCAGATAAGGTCAAAAACTACATACTCAGATCTTCACCAAACTTTGCAGGGATACATTGGATGTCAAGACACGTGGAAAAAACGTACAAAACAAGAGATAGGAGACATCAAGATTTTGGACGAATTTTTTAACAATTTTCAAATTTTCAGAAAGGATGTTCCAGATAAGGTCAAAAACAACATACTCAGATCTTCACCAAACTTTGCAGGGATACATTGGATATCAAGACACGTGGAAAAAACGTACAAAACAAGAGATTGGAGACATCAAGATTTTGGACGAATTTTTTAAGAATTTTCAAATTTTCAGATAGGAGGTTCCAGATAAGATCAAAAACTACATACTCAGATCTTCACCAAACTTTGCAGGGATACATTGGATGTCAAGACACGTGGAAAAAAAGTACAAAACAAGAGATTGGGGTCATCAAGATTTTGGACGGATTTTTTAGGAATTTTCAAATTTTCAGATGGGAGGTTCCAGATAAGGTCAAAAACTACATACTCAGATCTTCACCAAACATTGCAGGGATACATTGGATGTCAAGACACGTGGAAAAAACGTACAAAACAAGAGATTGGAGACATCAAGATTTTGGACGAATTTTTTAAGAATTTTCAAATTTTCAGATAGGAGGTTCCAGATGAGGTCAAAAACTACATACTCAGATCTTCACCAAACTTTGCAGGAATACTTTGCATGTCAAGACACGTGGAAAAAACGTACAAAACAAGAGATCGGAGACATCAAGATTTTCGACGAATTTTTTAAGAATTTTCAAATTTTCAGATGGGAGGTTCCAGATAAGGTCAAAAACGACATACTCAGATCTTCACCAAACTTTGCAGGGATCCATTGGAGGTCGAGACACGTGGAAAAAACGTACAAAACAAGAGATTGGAAACATCAAGATTTTGGACGAATTTTTTAAGAATTTTCAAATTTTCAGATAGGAGGTTCCATATAAGGTCAAAAACTACATACTCAGATCTTCACCAAACTTTGCAGGGATACATTGGATGTCAAGACACGTGGAAAAAACGTACAAAACAAGAGATTGGAGACATCAAGATTTTCGACGAATTTTTTAAGAATTTTCAAATTTTCAGAAAGGATGTTCCAGATAAGGTCAAAAACGACATACTCAGATCTTCACCAAACTTTGCAGGGATCCATTGGAGGTCGAGACACGTAGAAAAAACGTACAAAACAAGAGATTGGAGACATCAAGATTTTGGACGAATTTTTGAAGAATTTTCAAATTTTCAGATAGGAGGTTCCAGATAAGGTCTAAAACTACATACTCAGATCTCCACCAAACATTGCAGGAATACATTGGATGTCAAGACACGTGGAAAAAACGTACAAAACAAGAGATTGGAGACATCAAGATTTTGGACGAATTTTTTAAGAATTTTCAAATTTTCAGATAGGAGGTACCAGATAAGATCAAAAACTACATACTCAGATCTTCACCAAACTTTGCAGGGATACATTGCATATCAAGACACGTGGAAAAAACGTACAAAACAAGAGATTGGAGACATCAAGATTTTGGACGAATTTTTTAAGAATTTTCAAATTTTCAGATGGGAGGTTCCAGATAAGGTCAAAAACTACATACTCAGATCTTCACCAAACATTGCAGGGATACATTGGATGTCAAGACACGTGGAAAAAACGTACAAAACAAGAGATTGGAGACATCAAGATTTTGGACGAATTTTTTAAGAATTTTCAAATTTTCAGATAGGAGGTTCCAGATGAGGTCAAAAACTACATACTCAGATCTTCACCAAACTTTGCAGGAATACTTTGCATGTCAAGACACGTGGAAAAAACGTACAAAACAAGAGATCGGAGACATCAAGATTTTCGAAGAATTTTTTAAGAATTTTCAAATTTTCAGATGGGAGGTTCCAGATAAGGTCAAAAACGACATACTCAGATCTTCACCAAACTTTGCAGGGATCCATTGGATGTCGAGACACGTGGAAAAAACGTACAAAACAAGAGATTGGAGACATCAAGATTTTGGACGAATTTTTTAAGAATTTTCAAATTTTCAGATAGGAGGTTCCATATAAGGTCAAAAACTACATACTCAGATCTTCACCAAACTTTGCAGGGATACATTGGATGTCAAGACACGTGGAAAAAACGTACAAAACAAGAGATTGGAGACATCAAGATTTTCGACGAATTTTTTAAGAATTTTCAAATTTTCAGAAAGGATGTTCCAGATAAGGTCAAAAACGACATACTCAGATCTTCACCAAACTTTGCAGGGATCCATTGGAGGTCGAGACACGTGGAAAAAACGTACAAAACAAGAGATTGGAGACATCAAGATTTTGGACGAATTTTTGAAGAATTTTCAAATTTTCAGATAGGAGGTTCCAGATAAAGTCTAAAACTACATACTCAGATCTCCACCAAACATTGCAGGAATACATTGGATGTCAAGACACGTGGAAAAAACGTACAAAACAAGAGATTGGAGACATCAAGATTTTCGACGAATTTTTGTAGAATTTTCAAATTTTCAGATAGGAGGTTCCAGATAAGGTCAAAAACTACATACTCAGATCTTCACCAAACGTTGCAGGGATACTTTGGATGTCAAGACACGTGGAAAAAACGTACAAAACAAGAGATTGGGGTCATCAAGATTTTGGACGAATTTTTTAAGAATTTTCAAATTTTCAGATGGGAGGTTCAATATAAGGTCAAAAACTACATACTCAGATCTTCACCAAACTTTGCATGGATACATTGGATGTCAAGACACGTGGAAAAAACATACAAAACATAGGATTCGGAACATCAAGATTTTGGTCGAATTTTTTAAGAATTTTCAAATTTTCAGATAGGAGGTTCCATATAAGGTCAAAAACTACATACTCAGATCTTCACCAAACATTGCAGGAATACATTGGATGTCAAGACACGTGGAAAAAACGTACAAAACAAGAGATTGGGGTCATCAAGATTTTGCACGGATTTTTTAGGAATTTTCAAATTTTCAGATGGGAGGTTCCAGATAAGGTCAAAAACTACATACTCAGATCTTCACCAAACTTTGCAGGGATACATTGGATGTCAAGACACGTGGAAAAAACGTACAAAACAAGAGATTGGAGACATCAAGATTTTGGACGAATTTTTTAAGAATTTTCAAATTTTCAGATAGGAGGTTCCATATAAGGTCAAAAACTACATACTCAGATCTTCACCAAACTTTGCATGGATACATTATGTGTCAAGACACGTGGAAAAAACGTACAAAACAAAAGATTGGAGACATCAAGATTTTGGTCGAATTTTTTAAGAATTTTCAAATTTTCAGATGGGAGGTTCCAGATAAGGTCAAAAACTACATACTCAGATCTTCACCAAACTTTGCAGGGATACATTGGATGTCAAGACACGTGGAAAAAACGTACAAAACAAGAGATTGGAGACATCAAGATTTTGGACGAATTTTTTAAGAATTTTTAAATTTTCAGATAGGAGGTTCCATATAAGGTCAAAAACTACATACTCAGATCTTCACCAAACTTTGCATGGATACATTATGTGTCAAGACACGTGGAAAAAACGTACAAAACAAGAGATTGGAGACATCAAGATATTGGTCGAATTTTTTAAGAATTTTCAAATTTTCAGATGGGAGGTTCCAGATAAGGTCAAAAACTACATACTCAGATCTTCACCAAACTTTGCAGGGATACATTGGATGTCAAGACACGTGGAAAAAACGTACAAAACAAGAGATAGGAGACATCAAGATTTTGGACGAATTTTTTAACAATTTTCAAATTTTCAGAAAGGATGTTCCAGATAAGGTCAAAAACAACATACTCAGATCTTCACCAAACTTTGCAGGGATACATTGGATATCAAGACACGTGGAAAAAACGTACAAAACAAGAGATTGGAGACATCAAGATTTTGGACGAATTTTTTAAGAATTTTCAAATTTTCAGATAGGAGGTTCCAGATAAGATCAAAAACTACATACTCAGATCTTCACCAAACTTTGCAGGGATACATTGGATGTCAAGACACGTGGAAAAAAAGTACAAAACAAGAGATTGGGGTCATCAAGATTTTGGACGGATTTTTTAGGAATTTTCAAATTTTCAGATGGGAGGTTCCAGATAAGGTCAAAAACTACATACTCAGATCTTCACCAAACATTGCAGGGATACATTGGATGTCAAGACACGTGGAAAAAACGTACAAAACAAGAGATTGGAGACATCAAGATTTTGGACGAATTTTTTAAGAATTTTCAAATTTTCAGATAGGAGGTTCCAGATGAGGTCAAAAACTACATACTCAGATCTTCACCAAACTTTGCAGGAATACTTTGCATGTCAAGACACGTGGAAAAAACGTACAAAACAAGAGATCGGAGACATCAAGATTTTCGACGAATTTTTTAAGAATTTTCAAATTTTCAGATGGGAGGTTCCAGATAAGGTCAAAAACGACATACTCAGATCTTCACCAAACTTTGCAGGGATCCATTGGAGGTCGAGACACGTGGAAAAAACGTACAAAACAAGAGATTGGAAACATCAAGATTTTGGACGAATTTTTTAAGAATTTTCAAATTTTCAGATAGGAGGTTCCATATAAGGTCAAAAACTACATACTCAGATCTTCACCAAACTTTGCAGGGATACATTGGATGTCAAGACACGTGGAAAAAACGTACAAAACAAGAGATTGGAGACATCAAGATTTTCGACGAATTTTTTAAGAATTTTCAAATTTTCAGAAAGGATGTTCCAGATAAGGTCAAAAACGACATACTCAGATCTTCACCAAACTTTGCAGGGATCCATTGGAGGTCGAGACACGTAGAAAAAACGTACAAAACAAGAGATTGGAGACATCAAGATTTTGGACGAATTTTTGAAGAATTTTCAAATTTTCAGATAGGAGGTTCCAGATAAGGTCTAAAACTACATACTCAGATCTCCACCAAACATTGCAGGAATACATTGGATGTCAAGACACGTCGAAAAAACGTACAAAACAAGAGATTGGAGACATCAAGATTTTGGACGAATTTTTTAAGAATTTTCAAATTTTCAGATAGGAGGTACCAGATAAGATCAAAAACTACATACTCAGATCTTCACCAAACTTTGCAGGGATACATTGCATATCAAGACACGTGGAAAAAACGTACAAAACAAGAGATTGGAGACATCAAGATTTTGGACGAATTTTTTAAGAATTTTCAAATTTTCAGATGGGAGGTTCCAGATAAGGTCAAAAACTACATACTCAGATCTTCACCAAACATTGCAGGGATACATTGGATGTCAAGACACGTGGAAAAAACGTACAAAACAAGAGATTGGAGACATCAAGATTTTGGACGAATTTTTTAAGAATTTTCAAATTTTCAGATAGGAGGTTCCAGATGAGGTCAAAAACTACATACTCAGATCTTCACCAAACTTTGCAGGAATACTTTGCATGTCAAGACACGTGGAAAAAACGTACAAAACAAGAGATCGGAGACATCAAGATTTTCGAAGAATTTTTTAAGAATTTTCAAATTTTCAGATGGGAGGTTCCAGATAAGGTCAAAAACGACATACTCAGATCTTCACCAAACTTTGCAGGGATCCATTGGATGTCGAGACACGAGGAAAAAACGTACAAAACAAGAGATTGGAGACATCAAGATTTTGGACGAATTTTTTAAGAATTTTCAAATTTTCAGATAGGAGGTTCCATATAAGGTCAAAAACTACATACTCAGATCTTCACCAAACTTTGCAGGGATACATTGGATGTCAAGACACGTGAAAAAAACGTACAAAACAAGAGATTGGAGACATCAAGATTTTCGACGAATTTTTTAAGAATTTTCAAATTTTCAGAAAGGATGTTCCAGATAAGGTCAAAAACGACATACTCAGATCTTCACCAAACTTTGCAGGGATCCATTGGAGGTCGAGACACGTGGAAAAAACGTACAAAACAAGAGATTGGAGACATCAAGATTTTGGACGAATTTTTGAAGAATTTTCAAATTTTCAGATAGGAGGTTCCAGATAAAGTCTAAAACTACATACTCAGATCTCCACCAAACATTGCAGGAATACATTGGATGTCAAGACACGTGGAAAAAACGTACAAAACAAGAGATTGGAGACATCAAGATTTTCGACGAATTTTTGTAGAATTTTCAAATTTTCAGATAGGAGGTTCCAGATAAGGTCAAAAACTACATACTCAGATCTTCACCAAACGTTGCAGGGATACTTTGGATGTCAAGACACGTGGAAAAAACGTACAAAACAAGAGATTGGGGTCATCAACATTTTGGACGAATTTTTTAAGAATTTTCAAATTTTCAGATGGGAGGTTCAATATAAGGTCAAAAACTACATACTCAGATCTTCACCAAACTTTGCATGGATACATTGGATGTCAAGACACGTGGAAAAAACATACAAAACATAGGATTCGGAACATCAAGATTTTGGTCGAATTTTTTAAGAATTTTCAAATTTTCAGATAGGAGGTTCCATATAAGGTCAAAAACTACATACTCAGATCTTCACCAAACATTGCAGGAATACATTGGATGTCAAGACACGTGGAAAAAACGTACAAAACAAGAGATTGGGGTCATCAAGATTTTGCACGGATTTTTTAGGAATTTTCAAATTTTCAAATGGGAGGTTCCAGATAAGGTCAAAAACTACATACTCAGATCTTCACCAAACTTTGCAGGGATACATTGGATGTCAAGACACGTGGAAAAAACGTACAAAACAAGAGATTGGAGACATCAAGATTTTGGACGAATTTTTTAAGAATTTTCAAATTTTCAGATAGGAGGTTCCATATAAGGTCAAAAACTACATACTCAGATCTTCACCAAACTTTGCATGGATACATTATGTGTCAAGACACGTGGAAAAAACGTACAAAACAAAAGATTGGAGACATCAAGATTTTGGTCGAATTTTTTAAGAATTTTCAAATTTTCAGATGGGAGGTTCCAGATAAGGTCAAAAACTACATACTCAGATCTTCACCAAACTTTGCAGGGATACATTGGATGTCAAGACACGTGGAAAAAACGTACAAAACAAGAGATTGGAGACATCAAGATATTGGTCGAATTTTTTAAGAATTTTCAAATTTTCAGATGGGAGGTTCCAGATAAGTTCAAAAACTACATACTCAGATCTTCACCAAACTTTGCAGGGATACATTGGATGTCAAGACACGTGGAAAAAACGTACAAAACAAGAGATAGGAGACATCAAGATTTTGGACGAATTTTTTAACAATTTTCAAATTTTCAGAAAGGATGTTCCAGATAAGGTCAAAAACAACATACTCAGATCTTCACCAAACTTTGCAGGGATACATTGGATATCAAGACACGTGGAAAAAACGTACAAAACAAGAGATTGGAGACATCAAGATTTTGGACGAATTTTTTAAGAATTTTCAAATTTTCAGATAGGAGGTTCCAGATAAGATCAAAAACTACATACTCAGATCTTCACCAAACTTTGCAGGGATACATTGGATGTCAAGACACGTGGAAAAAAAGTACAAAACAAGAGATTGGGGTCATCAAGATTTTGGACGGATTTTTTAGGAATTTTCAAATTTTCAGATGGGAGGTTCCAGATAAGGTCAAAAACTAAATACTCAGATCTTCACCAAACATTGCAGGGATACATTGGATGTCAAGACACGTGGAAAAAACGTACAAAACAAGAGATTGGAGACATGAAGATTTTGGACGAATTTTTTAAGAATTTTCAAATTTTCAGATAGGAGGTTCCAGATGAGGTCAAAAACTACATACTCAGATCTTCACCAAACTTTGCAGGAATACTTTGCATGTCAAGACACGTGGAAAAAACGTACAAAACAAGAGATCGGAGACATCAAGATTTTCGACGAATTTTTTAAGAATTTTCGAATTTTCAGATGGGAGGTTCCAGATAAGGTCAAAAACGACATACTCAGATCTTCACCAAACTTTGCAGGGATCCATTGGAGGTCGAGACACGTGGAAAAAACGTACAAAACAAGAGATTGGAGACATCAAGATTTTGGACGAATTTTTTAAGAATTTTCAAATTTTCAGATAGGAGGTTCCATATAAGGTCAAAAACTACATACTCAGATCTTCACCAAACTTTGCAGGGATCCATTGGAGGTCGAGACACGTGGAAAAAACGTACAAAACAAGAGATTGGAGACATCAAGATTTTGGACGAATTTTTGAAGAATTTTCAAATTTTCAGATAGGAGGTTCCAGATAAGGTCTAAAACTACATACTCAGATCTCCACCAAACATTGCAGGAATACATTGGATGTCAAGACACGTGGAAAAAACGTACAAAACAAGAGATTGGAGACATCAAGATTTTCGACGAATTTTTGTAGAATTTTCAAATTTTCAGATAGGAGGTTCCAGATAAGGTCAAAAACTACATACTCAGATCTTCACCAAACGTTGCAGGGATACTTTGGATGTCAAGACACGTGGAAAAAACGTACAAAACAAGAGATTGGGGTCATCAAGATTTTGGACGAATTTTTTAAGAATTTTCAAATTTTCAGATGGGAGGTTCAATATAAGGTCAAAAACTACATACTCAGATCTTCACCAAACTTTGCATGGATACATTGGATGTCAAGACACGTGGAAAAAACATACAAAACATAGGATTCGGAACATCAAGATTTTGGTCGAATTTTTTAAGAATTTTCAAATTTTCAGATAGGAGGTTCCATATAAGGTCAAAAACTACATACTCAGATCTTCACCAAACATTGCAGGAATACATTGGATGTCAAGACACGTGGAAAAAACGTACAAAACAAGAGATTGGGGTCATCAAGATTTTGCACGGATTTTTTAGGAATTTTCAAATTTTCAAATGGGAGGTTCCAGATAAGGTCAAAAACTACATACTCAGATCTTCACCAAACTTTGCAGGGATACATTGGATGTCAAGACACGTGGAAAAAACGTACAAAACAAGAGATTGGAGACATCAAGATTTTGGACGAATTTTTTAAGAATTTTCAAATTTTCAGATAGGAGGTTCCATATAAGGTCAAAAACTACATACTCAGATCTTCACCAAACTTTGCATGGATACATTATGTGTCAAGACACGTGGAAAAAACGTACAAAACAAAAGATTGGAGACATCAAGATTTTGGTCGAATTTTTTAAGAATTTTCAAATTTTCAGATGGGAGGTTCCAGATAAGGTCAAAAACTACATACTCAGATCTTCACCAAACTTTGCAGGGATACATTGGATGTCAAGACACGTGGAAAAAACGTACAAAACAAGAGATTGGAGACATCAAGATATTGGTCGAATTTTTTAAGAATTTTCAAATTTTCAGATGGGAGGTTCCAGATAAGGTCAAAAACTACATACTCAGATCTTCACCAAACTTTGCAGGGATACATTGGATGTCAAGACACGTGGAAAAAACGTACAAAACAAGAGATAGGAGACATCAAGATTTTGGACGAATTTTTTAACAATTTTCAAATTTTCAGAAAGGATGTTCCAGATAAGGTCAAAAACAACATACTCAGATCTTCACCAAACTTTGCAGGGATACATTGGATATCAAGACACGTGGAAAAAACGTACAAAACAAGAGATTGGAGACATCAAGATTTTGGACGAATTTTTTAAGAATTTTCAAATTTTCAGATAGGAGGTTCCAGATAAGATCAAAAACTACATACTCAGATCTTCACCAAACTTTGCAGGGATACATTGGATGTCAAGACACGTGGAAAAAAAGTACAAAACAAGAGATTGGGGTCATCAAGATTTTGGACGGATTTTTTAGGAATTTTCAAATTTTCAGATGGGAGGTTCCAGATAAGGTCAAAAACTACATACTCAGATCTTCACCAAACATTGCAGGGATACATTGGATGTCAAGACACGTGGAAAAAACGTACAAAACAAGAGATTGGAGACATGAAGATTTTGGACGAATTTTTTAAGAATTTTCAAATTTTCAGATAGGAGGTTCCAGATGAGGTCAAAAACTACATACTCAGATCTTCACCAAACTTTGCAGGAATACTTTGCATGTCAAGACACGTGGAAAAAACGTACAAAACAAGAGATCGGAGACATCAAGATTTTCGACGAATTTTTTAAGAATTTTCGAATTTTCAGATGGGAGGTTCCAGATAAGGTCAAAAACGACATACTCAGATCTTCACCAAACTTTGCAGGGATCCATTGGAGGTCGAGACACGTGGAAAAAACGTACAAAACAAGAGATTGGAGACATCAAGATTTTGGACGAATTTTTTAAGAATTTTCAAATTTTCAGATAGGAGGTTCCATATAAGGTCAAAAACTACATACTCAGATCTTCACCAAACTTTGCAGGGATCCATTGGAGGTCGAGACACGTGGAAAAAACGTACAAAACAAGAGATTGGAGACATCAAGATTTTGGACGAATTTTTGAAGAATTTTCAAATTTTCAGATAGGAGGTTCCAGATAAGGTCTAAAACTACATACTCAGATCTCCACCAAACATTGCAGGAATACATTGGATGTCAAGACACGTGGAAAAAACGTACAAAACAAGAGATTGGAGACATCAAGATTTTCGACGAATTTTTGAAGAATTTTCAAATTTTCAGATAGGAGGTTCCAGATAAGGTCAAAAACTACATACTCAGATCTTCACCAAACGTTGCAGGGATACTTTGCATGTCAAGACACGTGGAAAAAACGTACAAAACAAAAGATTGGAGACATCAAGATTTTCGACGAATTTTTTAAGAATTTTCAAATTTTCAGATGGGAGGTTCCAGATAAGGTCAAAAACGACATACTCAGATCTTCACCAAACTTTGCAGGGATACATTGGATGTCAAGACACGTGGAAAAAACGTACAAAACAAGAGATTGGAGACATCAAGATTTTGGACGAATTTTTTAAGAATTCTCAAATTTTCAGAAAGGAGGTTCCATATAAGGTCAAAAACTACATACTCAGATCTTCACCAAACTTTGCAGGGATACTTTGGATGTCAAGACACGTGGAAAAAACGTACAAAACAAGAGATTGGGGTCATCAAGATTTTGGACGAATTTTTTAAGAATTTTCAAATTTTCAGATGGGAGGTTCAATATAAGGTCAAAAACTACATACTCAGATCTTCACCAAACTTTGCATGGATACATTGGATGTCAAGACACGTGGAAAAAACATACAAAACATAGGATTCGGAACATCAAGATTTTGGTCGAATTTTTTAAGAATTTTCAAATTTTCAGATAGGAGGTTCCATATAAGGTCAAAAACTACATACTCAGATCTTCACCAAACATTGCAGGAATACATTGGATGTCAAGACACGTGGAAAAAACGTACAAAACAAGAGATTGGAGACATCAAGATTTTGGACGAATTTTTTAGGAATTTTCAAATTTTCAGATGGGAGGTTCCAGATAAGGTCAAAAACTACATACTCAGATCTTCACCAAACTTTGCAGGGATACATTGGATGTCAAGACACGTGGAAAAAACGTACAAAACAAGAGATTGGAGACATCAAGATTTTGGACGAATTTTTTAAGAATTTTCAAATTTTCAGATAGGAGGTTCCATATAAGGTCAAAAACTACATACTCAGATCTTCACCAAACTTTGCATGGATACATTATGTGTCAAGACACGTGGAAAAAACGTACAAAACAAAAGATTGGAGACATCAAGATTTTGGTCGAATTTTTTAAGAATTTTCAAATTTTCAGATGGGAGGTTCCAGATAAGGTCAAAAACTACATACTCAGATCTTCACCAAACTTTGCAGGGATACATTGGATGTCAAGACACGTGGAAAAAACGTACAAAACAAGAGATTGGAGACATCAAGATATTGGTCGAATTTTTTAAGAATTTTCAAATTTTCAGATGGGAGGTTCCAGATAAGGTCAAAAACTACATACTCAGATCTTCACCAAACTTTGCAGGGATACATTGGATGTCAAGACACGTGGAAAAAACGTACAAAACAAGAGATAGGAGACATCAAGATTTTGGACGAATTTTTTAACAATTTTCAAATTTTCAGAAAGGATGTTCCAGATAAGGTCAAAAACAACATACTCAGATCTTCACCAAACTTTGCAGGGATACATTGGATATCAAGACACGTGGAAAAAACGTACAAAACAAGAGATTGGAGACATCAAGATTTTGGACGAATTTTTTAAGAATTTTCAAATTTTCAGATAGGAGGTTCCAGATAAGATCAAAAACTACATACTCAGATCTTCACCAAACTTTGCAGGGATACATTGGATGTCAAGACACGTGGAAAAAAAGTACAAAACAAGAGATTGGGGTCATCAAGATTTTGGACGGATTTTTTAGGAATTTTCAAATTTTCAGATGGGAGGTTCCAGATAAGGTCAAAAACTACATACTCAGATCTTCACCAAACATTGCAGGGATACATTGGATGTCAAGACACGTGGAAAAAATGTACAAAACAAGAGATTGGAGACATCAAGATTTTGGACGAATTTTTTAAGAATTTTCAAATTTTCAGATAGGAGGTTCCAGATGAGGTCAAAAACTACATACTCAGATCTTCACCAAACTTTGCAGGAATACTTTGCATGTCAAGACACGTGGAAAAAACGTACAAAACAAGAGATCGGAGACATCAAGATTTTCGACGAATTTTTTAAGAATTTTCAAATTTTCAGATGGGAGGTTCCAGATAAGGTCAAAAACGACATACTCAGATCTTCACCAAACTTTGCAGGGATCCATTGGAGGTCGAGACACGTGGAAAAAACGTACAAAACAAGAGATTGGAGACATCAAGATTTTGGACGAATTTTTTAAGAATTTTCAAATTTTCAGATAGGAGGTTCCATATAAGGTCAAAAACTACATACTCAGATCTTCACCAAACTTTGCAGGGATCCATTGGAGGTCGAGACACGTGGAAAAAACGTACAAAACAAGAGATTGGAGACATCAAGATTTTGGACGAATTTTTGAAGAATTTTCAAATTTTCAGATAGGAGGTTCCAGATAAGGTCTAAAACTACATACTCAGATCTCCACCAAACATTGCAGGAATACATTGGATGTCAAGACACGTGGAAAAAACGTACAAAACAAGAGATTGGAGACATCAAGATTTTCGACGAATTTTTGAAGAATTTTCAAATTTTCAGATAGGAGGTTCCAGATAAGGCCAAAAACTACATACTCAGATCTTCACCAAACGTTGCAGGGATACTTTGCATGTCAAGACACGTGGAAAAAACGTACAAAACAAAAGATTGGAGACATCAAGATTTTCGACGAATTTTTTAAGAATTTTCAAATTTTCAGATGGGAGGTTCCAGATAAGGTCAAAAACGACATACTCAGATCTTCACCAAACTTTGCAGGGATACATTGGATGTCAAGACACGTGGAAAAAACGTACAAAACAAGAGATTGGAGACATCAAGATTTTGGACGAATTTTTTAAGAATTCTCAAATTTTCAGAAAGGAGGTTCCATATAAGGTCAAAAACTACATACTCAGATCTTCACCAAACTTTGCAGGGATACTTTGGATGTCAAGACACGTGGAAAAAACGTACAAAACAAGAGATTGGGGTCATCAAGATTTTGGACGAATTTTTTAAGAATTTTCAAATTTTCAGATGGGAGGTTCAATATAAGGTCAAAAACTACATACTCAGATCTTCACCAAAATTTGCATGGATACATTGGATGTCAAGACACGTGGAAAAAACATACAAAACATAGGATTCGGAACATCAAGATTTTGGTCGAATTTTTTAAGAATTTTCAAATTTTCAGATAGGAGGTTCCATATAAGGTCAAAAACTACATACTCAGATCTTCACCAAACATTGCAGGCATACATTGGATGTCAAGACACGTGGAAAAAACGTACAAAACAAGAGATTGGAGACATCAAGATTTTGGACGAATTTTTTAGGAATTTTCAAATTTTCAGATGGGAGGTTCCAGATAAGGTCAAAAACTACATACTCAGATCTTCACCAAACTTTGCAGGAATACATTGGATGTCAAGACACGTGGAAAAAACGTACAAAACAAGAGATTGGAGACATCAAGATTTTGGACGAATTTTTTAAGAATTTTCAAATTTTCAGATAGGAGGTTCCATATAAGGTCAAAAACTACATACTCAGATCTTCACCAAACTTTGCATGGATACATTATGTGTCAAGACACGTGGAAAAAACGTACAAAACAAAAGATTGGAGACATCAAAATTTTGGTCGAATTTTTTAAGAATTTTCAAATTTTCAGATGGGAGGTTCCAGATAAGGTCAAAAACTACATACTCAGATCTTCACCAAACTTTGCAGGGATACATTGGATGTCAAGACACGTGGAAAAAACGTACAAAACAAGAGATTGGAGACATCAAGATTTTGGACGAATTTTTTAAGAATTTTTAAATTTTCAGATAGGAGGTTCCATATAAGGTCAAAAACTACATACTCAGATCTTCACCAAACTTTGCATGGATACATTATGTGTCAAGACACGTGGAAAAAACGTACAAAACAAGAGATTGGAGACATCAAGATATTGGTCGAATTTTTTAAGAATTTTCAAATTTTCAGATGGGAGGTTCCAGATAAGGTCAAAAACTACATACTCAGATCTTCACCAAACTTTGCAGGGATACATTGGATGTCAAGACACGTGGAAAAAACGTACAAAACAAGAGATAGGAGACATCAAGATTTTGGACGAATTTTTTAACAATTTTCAAATTTTCAGAAAGGATGTTCCAGATAAGGTCAAAAACAACATACTCAGATCTTCACCAAACTTTGCAGGGATACATTGGATATCAAGACACGTGGAAAAAACGTACAAAACAAGAGATTGGAGACATCAAGATTTTGGACGAATTTTTTAAGAATTTTCAAATTTTCAGATAGGAGGTTCCAGATAAGATCAAAAACTACATACTCAGATCTTCACCAAACTTTGCAGGGATACATTGGATGTCAAGACACGTGGAAAAAAAGTACAAAACAAGAGATTGGGGTCATCAAGATTTTGGACGGATTTTTTAGGAATTTTCAAATTTTCAGATGGGAGGTTCCAGATAAGGTCAAAAACTACATACTCAGATCTTCACCAAACATTGCAGGGATACATTGGATGTCAAGACACGTGGAAAAAACGTACAAAACAAGAGATTGGAGACATCAAGATTTTGGACGAATTTTTTAAGAATTTTCAAATTTTCAGATAGGAGGTTCCAGATGAGGTCAAAAACTACATACTCAGATCTTCACCAAACTTTGCAGGAATACTTTGCATGTCAAGACACGTGGAAAAAACGTACAAAACAAGAGATCGGAGACATCAAGATTTTCGACGAATTTTTTAAGAATTTTCAAATTTTCAGATGGGAGGTTCCAGATAAGGTCAAAAACTACATACTCAGATCTTCACCAAACTTTGCATGGATACATTGGATGTCAAGACACGTGGAAAAAACATACAAAACATAGGATTCGGAACATCAAGATTTTGGTCGAATTTTTTAAGAATTTTCAAATTTTCAGATAGGAGGTTCCATATAAGGTCAAAAACTACATACTCAGATCTTCACCAAACATTGCAGGAATACATTGGATGTCAAGACACGTGGAAAAAACGTACAAAACAAGAGATTGGGGTCATCAAGATTTTGCACGGATTTTTTAGGAATTTTCAAATTTTCAGATGGGAGGTTCCAGATAAGGTCAAAAACTACATACTCAGATCTTCACCAAACTTTGCAGGGATACATTGGATGTCAAGACACGTGGAAAAAACGTACAAAACAAGAGATTGGAGACATCAAGATTTTGGACGAATTTTTTAAGAATTTTCAAATTTTCAGATAGGAGGTTCCATATAAGGTCAAAAACTACATACTCAGATCTTCACCAAACTTTGCATGGATACATTATGTGTCAAGACACGTGGAAAAAACGTACAAAACAAAAGATTGGAGACATCAAGATTTTGGTCGAATTTTTTAAGAATTTTCAAATTTTCAGATGGGAGGTTCCAGATAAGGTCAAAAACTACATACTCAGATCTTCACCAAACTTTGCAGGGATACATTGGATGTCAAGACACGTGGAAAAAACGTACAAAACAAGAGATTGGAGACATCAAGATATTGGTCGAATTTTTTAAGAATTTTCAAATTTTCAGATGGGAGTTTCCAGATAAGGTCAAAAACTACATACTCAGATCTTCACCAAACTTTGCAGGGATACATTGGATGTCAAGACACGTGGAAAAAACGTACAAAACAAGAGATAGGAGACATCAAGATTTTGGACGAATTTTTTAACAATTTTCAAATTTTCAGAAAGGATGTTCCAGATAAGGTCAAAAACAACATACTCAGATCTTCACCAAACTTTGCAGGGATACATTGGATATCAAGACACGTGGAAAAAACGTACAAAACAAGAGATTGGAGACATCAAGATTTTGGACGAATTTTTTAAGAATTTTCAAATTTTCAGAAAGGAGGTTCCAGATAAGATCAAAAACTACATACTCAGATCTTCACCAAACTTTGCAGGGATACATTGGATGTCAAGACACGTGGAAAAAAAGTACAAAACAAGAGATTGGGGTCATCAAGATTTTGGACGGATTTTTTAGGAATTTTCAAATTTTCAGATGGGAGGTTCCAGATAAGGTCAAAAACTACATACTCAGATCTTCACCAAACATTGCAGGGATACATTGGATGTCAAGACACGTGGAAAAAACGTACAAAACAAGAGATTGGAGACATCAAGATTTTGGACGAATTTTTTAAGAATTTTCAAATTTTCAGATAGGAGGTTCCAGATGAGGTCAAAAACTACATACTCAGATCTTCACCAAACTTTGCAGGAATACTTTGCATGTCAAGACACGTGGAAAAAACGTACAAAACAAGAGATCGGAGACATCAAGATTTTCGACGAATTTTTTAAGAATTTTCAAATTTTCAGATGGGAGGTTCCAGATAAGGTCAAAAACGACATACTCAGATCTTCACCAAACTTTGCAGGGATCCATTGGAGGTCGAGACACGTGGAAAAAACGTACAAAACAAGAGATTGGAGACATCAAGATTTTGGACGAATTTTTTAAGAATTTTCAAATTTTCAGATAGGAGGTTCCTTATAAGGTCAAAAACTACATACTCAGATCTTCACCAAACTTTGCAGGGATACATTGGATGTCAAGACACGTGGAAAAAACGTACAAAACAAGAGATTGGAGACATCAAGATTTTCGACGAATTTTTTAAGTATTTTCAAATTTTCAGAAAGGATGTTCCAGATAAGGTCAAAAACGACATACTCAGATCTTCACCAAACTTTGCAGGGATCCATTGGAGGTCGAGACACGTGGAAAAAACGTACAAAACAAGAGATTGGAGACATCAAGATTTTGGACGAATTTTTGAAGAATTTTCAAATTTTCAGATAGGAGGTTCCAGATAAGGTCTAAAACTACATACTCAGATCTCCACCAAACATTGCAGGAATACATTGGATGTCAAGACACGTGGAAAAAACGTACAAAACAAGAGATTGGAGACATCAAGATTTTCGACGAATTTTTGAAGAATTTTCAAATTTTCAGATAGGAGGTTCCAGATAAGGTCAAAAACTACATACTCAGATCTTCACCAAACGTTGCAGGGATACTTTGCATGTCAAGACACGTGGAAAAAACGTACAAAACAAAAGATTGGAGACATCAAGATTTTCGACGAATTTTTTAAGAATTTTCAAATTTTCAGATGGGAGGTTCCAGATAAGGTCAAAAACGACATACTCAGATCTTCACCAAACTTTGCAGGGATACATTCGATGTCAAGACACGTGGAAAAAACGTACAAAACAAGAGATTGGAGACATCAAGATTTTGGACGAATTTTTTAAGAATTCTCAAATTTTCAGAAAGGAGGTTCCATATAAGGTCAAAAACTACATACTCAGATCTTCACCAAACGTTGCAGGGATACTTTGCATGTCAAGACACGTGGAAAAAACGTACAAAACAAGAGATTGGGGTCATCAAGATTTTGGACGAATTTTTTAAGAATTTTCAAATTTTCAGATGGGAGGTTCAATATAAGGTCAAAAACTACATACTCAGATCTTCACCAAACTTTGCATGGATACATTGGATGTCAAGACACGTGGAAAAAACATACAAAACATAGGATTCGGAACATCAAGATTTTGGTCGAATTTTTTAAGAATTTTCAAATTTTCAGATAGGAGGTTCCATATAAGGTCAAAAACTACATACTCAGATCTTCACCAAACATTGCAGGAATACATTGGATGTCAAGACACGTGGAAAAAACGTACAAAACAAGAGATTGGGGTCATCAAGATTTTGCACGGATTTTTTAGGAATTTTCAAATTTTCAGATGGGAGGTTCCAGATAAGGTCAAAAACTACATACTCAGATCTTCACCAAACTTTGCAGGGATACATTGGATGTCAAGACACGTGGAAAAAACGTACAAAACAAGAGATTGGAGACATCAAGATTTTGGACGAATTTTTTAAGAATTTTCAAATTTTCAGATAGGAGGTTCCATATAAGGTCAAAAACTACATACTCAGATCTTCACCAAACTTTGCATGGATACATTATGTGTCAAGACACGTGGAAAAAACGTACAAAACAAAAGATTGGAGACATCAAGATTTTGGTCGAATTTTTTAAGAATTTTCAAATTTTCAGATGGGAGGTTCCAGATAAGGTCAAAAACTACATACTCAGATCTTCACCAAACTTTGCAGGGATACATTGGATGTCAAGACACGTGGAAAAAACGTACAAAACAAGAGATTGGAGACATCAAGATTTTGGACGAATTTTTTAAGAATTTTTAAATTTTCAGATAGGAGGTTCCATATAAGGTCAAAAACTACATACTCAGATCTTCACCAAACTTTGCATGGATACATTATGTGTCAATACACGTGGAAAAAACGTACAAAACAAGAGATTGGAGACATCAAGATATTGGTCGAATTTTTTAAGAATTTTCAAATTTTCAGATGGGAGGTTCCAGATAAGGTCAAAAACTACATACTCAGATCTTCACCAAACTTTGCAGGGATACATTGGATGTCAAGACACGTGGAAAAAACGTACAAAACAAGAGATAGGAGACATCAAGATTTTGGACGAATTTTTTAACAATTTTCAAATTTTCAGAAAGGATGTTCCAGATAAGGTCAAAAACAACATACTCAGATCTTCACCAAACTTTGCAGGGATACATTGGATATCAAGACACGTGGAAAAAACGTACAAAACAAGAGATTGGAGACATCAAGATTTTGGACGAATTTTTTAAGAATTTTCAAATTTTCAGATAGGAGGTTCCAGATAAGATCAAAAACTACATACTCAGATCTTCACCAAACTTTGCAGGGATACATTGGATGTCAAGACACGTGGAAAAAAAGTACAAAACAAGAGATTGGGGTCATCAAGATTTTGGACGGATTTTTTAGGAATTTTCAAATTTTCAGATGGGAGGTTCCAGATAAGGTCAAAAACTACATACTCAGATCTTCACCAAACATTGCAGGGATACATTGGATGTCAAGACACGTGGAAAAAACGTACAAAACAAGAGATTGGAGACATCAAGATTTTGGACGAATTTTTTAAGAATTTTCAAATTTTCAGATAGGAGGTTCCAGATGAGGTCAAAAACTACATACTCAGATCTTCACCAAACTTTGCAGGAATACTTTGCATGTCAAGACACGTGGAAAAAACGTACAAAACAAGAGATCGGAGACATCAAGATTTTCGACGAATTTTTTAAGAATTTTCAAATTTTCAGATGGGAGGTTCCAGATAAGGTCAAAAACGACATACTCAGATCTTCACCAAACTTTGCAGGGATCCATTGGAGGTCGAGACACGTGGAAAAAACGTACAAAACAAGAGATTGGAGACATCAAGATTTTGGACGAATTTTTTAAGAATTTTCAAATTTTCAGATAGGAGGTTCCATATAAGGTCAAAAACTACATACTCAGATCTTCACCAAACTTTGCAGGGATACATTGGATGTCAAGACACGTGGAAAAAACGTACAAAACAAGAGATTGGAGACATCAAGATTTTCGACGAATTTTTTAAGAATTTTCAAATTTTCAGAAAGGATGTTCCAGATAAGGTCAAAAACGACATACTCAGATCTTCACCAAACTTTGCAGGGATCCATTGGAGGTCGAGACACGTGGAAAAAACGTACAAAACAAGAGATTGGAGACATCAAGATTTTGGACGAATTTTTGAAGAATTTTCAAATTTTCAGATAGGAGGTTCCAGATAAGGTCTAAAACTACATACTCAGATCTCCACCAAACATTGCAGGAATACATTGGATGTCAAGACACGTGGAAAAAACGTACAAAACAAGAGATTGGAGACATCAAGATTTTGGACGAATTTTTTAAGAATTTTCAAATTTTCAGATAGGAGGTTCCAGATAAGATCAAAAACTACATACTCAGATCTTCACCAAACTTTGCAGGGATACATTGGATATCAAGACACGTGGAAAAAACGTACAAAACAAGAGATTGGAGACATCAAGATTTTGGACGAATTTTTTAAGAATTTTCAAATTTTCAGTTAGGAGGTTCCAGATAAGATCAAAAACTACATACTCAGATCTTCACCAAACTTTGCAGGGATACATTGGATGTCAAGACACGTGGAAAAAAAGTACAAAACAAGAGATTGGGGTCATCAAGATTTTGGACGGATTTTTTAGGAATTTTCAAATTTTCAGATGGGAGGTTCCAGATAAGGTCAAAAACTACATACTCAGATCTTCACCAAACTTTGCATGGATACATTGGATGTCAAGACACGTGGAAAAAACATACAAAACATAGGATTCGGAACATCAAGATTTTGGTCGAATTTTTTAAGAATTTTCAAATTTTCAGATAGGAGGTTCCATATAAGGTCAAAAACTAAATACTCAGATCTTCACCAAACATTGCAGGAATACATTGGATGTCGAGACACGTGGAAAAAACGTACAAAACAAGAGATTGGGGTCATCAAGATTTTGCACGGATTTTTTAGGAATTTTCAAATTTTCAGATGGGAGGTTCCAGATAAGGTCAAAAACTACATACTCAGATCTTCACCAAACTTTGCAGGGATACATTGGATGTCAAGACACGTGGAAAAAACGTACAAAACAAGAGATTGGAGACATCAAGATTTTGGACGAATTTTTTAAGAATTTTCAAATTTTCAGATAGGAGGTTCCATATAAGGTCAAAAACTACATACTCAGATCTTCACCAAACTTTGCATGGATACATTATGTGTCAAGACACGTGGAAAAAACGTACAAAACAAAAGATTGGAGACATCAAGATTTTGGTCGAATTTTTTAAGAATTTTCAAATTTTCAGATGGGAGGTTCCAGATAAGGTCAAAAACTACATACTCAGATCTTCACCAAACTTTGCAGGGATACATTGGATGTCAAGACACGTGGAAAAAACGTACAAAACAAGAGATTGGAGACATCAAGATTTTGGACGAATTTTTTAAGAATTTTTAAATTTTCAGATAGGAGGTTCCATATAAGGTCAAAAACTACATACTCAGATCTTCACCAAACTTTGCATGGATACATTATGTGTCAAGACACGTGGAAAAAACGTACAAAACAAGAGATTGGAGACATCAAGATATTGGTCGAATTTTTTAAGAATTTTCAAATTTTCAGATGGGAGGTTCCAGATAAGGTCAAAAACTACATACTCAGATCTTCACCAAACTTTGCAGGGATACATTGGATGTCAAGACACGTGGAAAAAACGTACAAAACAAGAGATAGGAGACATCAAGATTTTGGACGAATTTTTTAACAATTTTCAAATTTTCAGAAAGGATGTTCCAGATAAGGTCAAAAACAACATACTCAGATCTTCACCAAACTTTGCAGGGATACATTGGATATCAAGACACGTGGAAAAAACGTACAAAACAAGAGATTGGAGACATCAAGATTTTGGACGAATTTTTTAAGAATTTTCAAATTTTCAGATAGGAGGTTCCAGATAAGATGAAAAACTACATACTCAGATCTTCACCAAACTTTGCAGGGATACATTGGATGTCAAGACACGTGGAAAAAAAGTACAAAACAAGAGATTGGGGTCATCAAGATTTTGGACGGATTTTTTAGGAATTTTCAAATTTTCAGATGGGAGGTTCCAGATAAGGTCAAAAACTACATACTCAGATCTTCACCAAACATTGCAGGGATACATTGGATGTCAAGACACGTGGAAAAAACGTACAAAACAAGAGATTGGAGACATCAAGATTTTGGACGAATTTTTTAAGAATTTTCAAATTTTCAGATAGGAGGTTCCAGATGAGGTCAAAAACTACATACTCAGATCTTCACCAAACTTTGCAGGAATACTTTGCATGTCAAGACACGTGGAAAAAACGTACAAAACAAGAGATCGGAGACATCAAGATTTTCGACGAATTTTTTAAGAATTTTCAAATTTTCAGATGGGAGGTTCCAGATAAGGTCAAAAACGACATACTCAGATCTTCACCAAACTTTGCAGGGATCCATTGGAGGTCGAGACACGTGGAAAAAACGTACAAAACAAGAGATTGGAGACATCAAGATTTTGGACGAATTTTTTAAGAATTTTCAAATTTTCAGATAGGAGGTTCCATATAAGGTCAAAAACTACATACTCAGATCTTCACCAAACTTTGCAGGGATACATTGGATGTCAAGACACGTGGAAAAAACGTACAAAACAAGAGATTGGAGACATCAAGATTTTCGACGAATTTTTTAAGAATTTTCAAATTTTCAGAAAGGATGTTCCAGATAAGGTCAAAAACGACATACTCAGATCTTCACCAAACTTTGCAGGGATCCATTGGAGGTCGAGACACGTGGAAAAAACGTACAAAACAAGAGATTGGAGACATCAAGATTTTGGACGAATTTTTGAAGAATTTTCAAATTTTCAGATAGGAGGTTCCAGATAAGGTCTAAAACTACATACTCAGATCTCCACCAAACATTGCAGGAATACATTGGATGTCAAGACACGTGGAAAAAACGTACAAAACAAGAGATTGGAGACATCAAGATTTTGGACGAATTTTTTAAGAATTTTCAAATTTTCAGATAGGAGGTTCCAGATAAGATCAAAAACTACATACTCAGATCTTCACCAAACTTTGCAGGGATACATTGGATATCAAGACACGTGGAAAAAACGTACAAAACAAGAGATTGGAGACATCAAGATTTTGGACGAATTTTTTAAGAATTTTCAAATTTTCAGATAGGAGGTTCCAGATAAGATCAAAAACTACATACTCAGATCTTCACCAAACTTTGCAGGGATACATTGGATGTCAAGACACGTGGAAAAAAAGTACAAAACAAGAGATTGGGGTCATCAAGATTTTGGACGGATTTTTTAGGAATTTTCAAATTTTCAGATGGGAGGTTCCAGATAAGGTCAAAAACTACATACTCAGATCTTCACCAAACATTGCAGGGATACATTGGATGTCAAGACACGTGGAAAAAACGTACAAAACAAGAGATTGGAGACATCAAGATTTTGGACGAATTTTTTAAGAATTTTCAAATTTTCAGATAGGAGGTTCCAGATGAGGTCAAAAACTACATACTCAGATCTTCACCAAACTTTGCAGGAATACTTTGCATGTCAAGACACGTGGAAAAAACGTACAAAACAAGAGATCGGAGACATCAAGATTTTCGACGAATTTTTTAGAATTTTCAAATTTTCAGATGGGAGGTTCCAGATAAGGTCAAAAACGACATACTCAGATCTTCACCAAACTTTGCAGGGATCCATTGGAGGTCGAGACACGTGGAAAAAACGTACAAAACAAGAGATTGGAGACATCAAGATTTTGGACGAATTTTTTAAGAATTTTCAAATTTTCAGATAGGAGGTTCCATATAAGGTCAAAAACTACATACTCAGATCTTCACCAAACTTTGCAGGGATACATTGGATGTCAAGACACGTGGAAAAAACGTACAAAACAAGAGATTGGAGACATCAAGATTTTCGACGAATTTTTTAAGAATTTTCAAATTTTCAGAAAGGATGTTCCAGATAAGGTCAAAAACGACATACTCAGATCTTCACCAAACTTTGCAGGGATCCATTGGAGGTCGAGACACGTGGAAAAAACGTACAAAACAAGAGATTGGAGACATCAAGATTTTGGACGAATTTTTGAAGAATTTTCAAATTTTCAGATAGGAGGTTCCAGATAAAGTCTAAAACTACATACTCAGATCTCCACCAAACATTGCAGGAATACATTGGATGTCAAGACACGTGGAAAAAACGTACAAAACAAGAGATTGGAGACATCAAGATTTTCGACGAATTTTTGAAGAATTTTCAAATTTTCAGATAGGAGGTTCCAGATAAGGTCAAAAACTACATACTCAGATCTTCACCAAACGTTGCAGGGATACTTTGCATGTCAAGACACGTGGAAAAAACGTACAAAACAAAAGATTGGAGACATCAAGATTTTCGACGAATTTTTTAAGAATTTTCAAATTTTCAGATGGGAGGTTCCAGATAAGGTCAAAAACGACATACTCAGATCTTCACCAAACTTTGCATGGATACATTGGATGTCAAGACACGTGGAAAAAACGTACAAAACAAGAGATTGGAGACATCAAGATTTTGGACGAATTTTTTAAGAATTCTCAAATTTTCAGAAAGGAGGTTCCATATAAGGTCAAAAACTACATACTCAGATCTTCACCAAACTTTGCAGGGATACATTGGATGTCAAGACACGTAGAAAAAAAGTACAAAACAAGAGATTGGGGTCATCAAGATTTTGGACGGATTTTTTAGGAATTTTCAAATTTTCAGATGGGAGGTTCCAGATAAGGTCAAAAACTACATACTCAGATCTTCACCAAACATTGCAGGGATACATTGGATGTCAAGACACGTGGAAAAAACGTACAAAACAAGAGATTGGAGACATCAAGATTTTGGACGAATTTTTTAAGAATTTTCAAATTTTCAGATAGGAGGTTCCAGATGAGGTCAAAAACTACATACTCAGATCTTCACCAAACTTTGCAGGAATACTTTGCATGTCAAGACACGTGGAAAAAACGTACAAAACAAGAGATCGGAGACATCAAGATTT
Source organism: Lepisma saccharinum (assembly GCF_977018435.1). Lineage (NCBI taxonomy): Eukaryota > Metazoa > Arthropoda > Insecta > Zygentoma > Lepismatidae > Lepisma > Lepisma saccharinum. The sequence continues at coordinate 195,963 of NW_028143198.1, forward strand.
TCGACGAATTTTTTAAGAATTTTCAAATTTTCAGATGGGAGGTTCCAGATAAGGTCAAAAACGACATACTCAGATCTTCACCAAACTTTGCAGGGATCCATTGGAGGTCGAGACACGTGGAAAAAACGTACAAAACAAGAGATTGGAGACATCAAGATTTTGGACGAATTTTTTAAGAATTTTCAAATTTTCAGATAGGAGGTTCCATATAAGGTCAAAAACTACATACTCAGATCTTCACCAAACTTTGCAGGGATACATTGGATGTCAAGACACGTGGAAAAAACGTACAAAACAAGAGATTGGAGACATCAAGATTTTCGACGAATTTTTTAAGAATTTTCAAATTTTCAGAAAGGATGTTCCAGATAAGGTCAAAAACGACATACTCAGATCTTCACCAAACTTTGCAGGGATCCATTGGAGGTCGAGACACGTGGAAAAAACGTACAAAACAAGAGATTGGAGACATCAAGATTTTGGACGAATTTTTGAAGAATTTTCAAATTTTCAGATAGGAGGTTCCAGATAAGGTCTAAAACTACATACTCAGATCTCCACCAAACATTGCAGGAATACATTGGATGTCAAGACACGTGGAAAAAACGTACAAAACAAGAGATTGGAGACATCAAGATTTTGGACGAATTTTTTAAGAATTTTCAAATTTTCAGATAGGAGGTTCCAGATAAGATCAAAAACTACATACTCAGATCTTCACCAAACTTTGCAGGGATACATTGGATATCAAGACACGTGGAAAAAACGTACAAAACAAGAGATTGGAGACATCAAGATTTTGGACGAATTTTTTAAGAATTTTCAAATTTTCAGATAGGAGGTTCCAGATAAGATCAAAAACTACATACTCAGATCTTCACCAAACTTTGCAGGGATACATTGGATGTCAAGACACGTGGAAAAAAAGTACAAAACAAGAGATTGGGGTCATCAAGATTTTGGACGGATTTTTTAGGAATTTTCAAATTTTCAGATGGGAGGTTCCAGATAAGGTCAAAAACTACATACTCAGATCTTCACCAAACATTGCAGGGATACATTGGATGTCAAGACACGTGGAAAAAACGTACAAAACAAGAGATTGGAGACATCAAGATTTTGGACGAATTTTTTAAGAATTTTCAAATTTTCAGATAGGAGGTTCCAGATGAGGTCAAAAACTACATACTCAGATCTTCACCAAACTTTGCAGGAATACTTTGCATGTCAAGACACGTGGAAAAAACGTACAAAACAAGAGATCGGAGACATCAAGATTTTCGACGAATTTTTTAGAATTTTCAAATTTTCAGATGGGAGGTTCCAGATAAGGTCAAAAACGACATACTCAGATCTTCACCAAACTTTGCAGGGATCCATTGGAGGTCGAGACACGTGGAAAAAACGTACAAAACAAGAGATTGGAGACATCAAGATTTTGGACGAATTTTTTAAGAATTTTCAAATTTTCAGATAGGAGGTTCCATATAAGGTCAAAAACTACATACTCAGATCTTCACCAAACTTTGCAGGGATACATTGGATGTCAAGACACGTGGAAAAAACGTACAAAACAAGAGATTGGAGACATCAAGATTTTCGACGAATTTTTTAAGAATTTTCAAATTTTCAGAAAGGATGTTCCAGATAAGGTCAAAAACGACATACTCAGATCTTCACCAAACTTTGCAGGGATCCATTGGAGGTCGAGACACGTGGAAAAAACGTACAAAACAAGAGATTGGAGACATCAAGATTTTGGACGAATTTTTGAAGAATTTTCAAATTTTCAGATAGGAGGTTCCAGATAAAGTCTAAAACTACATACTCAGATCTCCACCAAACATTGCAGGAATACATTGGATGTCAAGACACGTGGAAAAAACGTACAAAACAAGAGATTGGAGACATCAAGATTTTCGACGAATTTTTGAAGAATTTTCAATTTTCAGATAGGAGGTTCCAGATAAGGTCAAAAACTACATACTCAGATCTTCACCAAACGTTGCAGGGATACTTTGCATGTCAAGACACGTGG